>NW_009933212.1:12029-35217 GCF_000696875.1 Nestor notabilis | reverse complement strand
GGACCCCGGTGGGGCGGGGATTTCCATGCAGCCTGTGGGAAGGCCGCAGGCTGGAGCAGGAAAGAGCGTGAGGAGCAAGGAGCAGCAGAGAGGAGCTGCTGTGGGCTGATCGCAGTCCCCCATTCCTCATCCTCCTCCTGTGACACCCACCCCTGTGGGTGTCTGGCAGCCAGTCAAGGTTAACCACCAACCACACCATGGAACCAGGGATTTTAAAAAGCATTCAGGGATGCTTCCTACTCTTAGATTTGAAGGTGTCATTGGGCCCTGTCCACTAAGTCCCGCTTTACAACAACTAGGTTTCCACTCCAAATAAGTATTGCATTCAATCTATACAGGCACTGTAATGCAGTTTAAAAGGATGCTGACCTGGATGACTAGACATTGTGACCCTTGGGGCAAACATGCATTGAAAAGTAAGTCAAGATACAACCTCAGGATGGTAAGCTCTCTGGCTTCTCTCCAACAAAGTGCTTTAACACACTCCCGAGCTTAGACTGGTTCTAGAGCTCCTGACTTCAATCCAAAGACCTTAAAAACTGATGACAGTGGATAATACCATAGTCATAAGGAGCACTGTAATACAGAGTTTAGTTTTGAATGGAAAATACTGATGTATGTATTAAAAAAAAATGCTTCACAGTAGACAGAACTACCACACATTTACTAAACATTTAATAAACAATAAAAACAATAAAAGTTACAATCAGCTCTCTTTATTCTTCCATATTTGTTTAAGCATTTGTTTAAACATAATTTGTTATTATTGCCATACCATTGAGAAATAATTGTTGCACTCAGAGCAACAAGGAACATTGGCAATGAAATGCTGACAAACATTTAATTGTAAATCTCTGAAGATTTGATTCATATTAATACGGAAATTAAATTTTAAAAGGCTAATAATGGACTTTGCGGTCTGTTATCCTGCATCCTAAGCACTTAGAGTTAGACACAGATCAAATTTTTCATCAGTATTACTGAGGAGATTGCCTTTATTTTAGTTCAGAAAGTAATGGCCTATTTGCTTAATATATGTATATTAGAGGTATTACTGTTTTAGTACAACACTGGAAATGTTCAGCTAAAAAAATAATAATACCTCTCACCCTGTTCTCAAAATAATCACAGTAACAAATGAAGGTTCCTCAGCCAAAATCTTTCCTTTATTTTAGGTTGGTTTTTTCCTTTTTTTTTTCCCCATAAGACATGTATATGTGACAGAAAGACTAAAAGAAAACATGTTGTATTGCTCATTTTAAAAGATGTATTTCAGTAACACAGTACAACTTTACATCTAATAGTGATTCAAGTTTTAGTAGTCTGCCTGGGTACTGAGTCTGTTCTAGTTCATGAAGTTAAAAGTATTTTCCAGCAAGGTTAACAACCATCCTTTTGTTAAGCAAATGGAACTGACATTGTCCTCAGAAAATCCAGTAGAAACTTTTTACGGTTAGTGTTTATACACAGAAGTAAACAAATGGAGAATCTTAGCCCTTGCTTTGGCAAGGATGCAGCTAAAGAGTGGTCCACTGCATGCTTACAGACCACAGTTTCTGATGCACTGTGCTCTACTGTCACTTAAAGTCCCTTCAGCTTGACATTTGGCTCCCTCTCATCCGTGAGCACCACTGTAATTCTACTGACATCCAGCACAGAGCAAAACCTGATGCAAGGATGTTCATAATCCATAAGGATGTGGCACAGTGATGTGAACAGGGATGTTCAGCTGAACACCAAATTCAATTAAAACAAGTATTTAATTTCTAAATCATAATTTTTTTGCTCTCTCAGAAGAGTTTGTCGTATAAGAAAGTTTGACTAGTTGGTTTAGGCTGACACAAATGTCACAATCTCAGGACTTCCTAAGGGAATGTGCTCTGATTCTCACCTGGCTGAACTATCACTGGAAGCTTTTGATATTTTTCTATTTATTCTTGACAATCAGGTGCAGAAAATAGGAAATAACAGACTACAGATAAAAAGACTTCACACTAACTGCATGTTGATTCTGTTTTCAATACAGAGACAATTAAAATTAAGAGAGTCCACAAACTGAATCCCTTTAAAAAATGCAAATATAGCCACTTTTTTTTTTTTTTTTTTTTTTTTTTAGTGAAGCAATCTCTTAATTCCATAGCATGTCACTGAGAATTTGTAATAGCACATGAACTTCAATGAAAAAAAACCAAACTGCCTTGGTTTTGAATGATTTAATCTGCCCCATGCAGTTCATTCTTGCTATTTTAGTGATAGAGCAATAACACTTGCTCTTCTCTTTGATATGTCATGCAAATTTAGAATTTCTGCTGTGATATCAAATACTTTTTTTTTTCATCTTATTAAAAGCTGAAGTAAAGAACCCTTAGATTTTTACAGTCTTTTTGAGAGTCTCCTGATTTCTGATCAAGACAATGATATTTTTAGTTTGGGTACTCAAGATTTCTGTTAGCTGGAAGGGTAGCATTACTTCCTGTAGTGTTGCACATCCCTTTCTGAACTAGCAGATCCTACAGCAAACCAGAGATCCTCTTCCAGCATTGCAATGCATGTTCCTTTGAGTATGTTCTTGTAACTGAAGTACTTTTATGTTCATATCATGACTTTCTCATTCTGCCCTATATAAATACATGTATTTCTACAAAAGGATTTAATTCCAAGTAGATTATAATGTTAGACTAGTCCCAGCCAAGTGGCAGGGCAAAACACTCCATCTCCTGCAGTCACTTCAATTGTAAAAAACAGGCCTCACTTCTAGAAAAAGGAGCAAAGTTTTTCAGCAAAATAGTGTAAGTTGAGTGTTTCTGAAGACATTCTCTTGGCATTGTCATATTTAGCAATTTCAAGGGCACATATTTCAAGGGCATACATCTCACTTTTAAAATATGCTTGAATATATACAAGATATGTAAAAACACTTAACTGCACATTCATAGAAAGATAGTAAATAGATCTCTCAAAAGCACTGTGTTTGTGAGACTTTCATTTTTTACTGCTAAAACTCACAGAATATCAACAACTTTTATGGTTTACTCAAAACTGTAATTAAAAATGTTTTCAGAGGGTTTTGTGGGATGGGTTTGAGGCATTTTTTGGGGGGTTGCTTTTGTTGGGTTTTGTTTCATCAGATTTTATGTGATATGTGAAATAAAAGTTCATCACTGCTGTGAGAAAGTCCATGTCATTACTGGCATCCTGTCAGTACAGGAAAAATTAGAGTCTTGTGCAATGTTTATATATGCAATTTATTTAGCATCCAAATAAATCAGAGGAAAATGGAGGTTACAGAAACTTATACTGTATGTGATTTTTTCAGTTGTGGTGTTTTCCGTGAAGAGAGGCTCCAGTGATGAAAAGAATTTGTAACAAAGGGAACAACTGCCATCTTACAGGATAGTATGCATCCATGCGCGCACACCTTTTTCTAACACAGCAAGCAGGGACCCACAGAATATGCTGCTCATTCTGCCTTGGTGCTCATGGCAGTATCCCCACAAGCTGTGCCCCAGCAAAGCCATCTACCTCCCTCTGGGCACAAGAAGTTTAAAGGTCCTAGGGAAACAAACCTGGCACTCTATTGCTGAGCTGTTTCTCCTTGCTCTGACTGTGACAAGAGGAGGGTAGTTGAAAAGATTGTTTCCATGACACTCAGGAAAGGAAGGGAAAGTGAACTGGGCTCCACTGCTCAGTTTTGAGGCAATTCAAAGAAATCAGGCAGTCTCTGGGCACTCCTGGACCATAGAGGCACTTTGGACAGGGATGAAATTCACTTTTGTGAATTTTGATCCAATGTGAGAGTCATGTTTTAAAAAAGAAGTGAAATATCTGGACATTTAACAAACAGCTTTTCATATATCAGTCATAGTGCAGATATCATCCTTGAGTGCTTTTTTTTTTTTTTCTTAAGTACAAGACATACATTTATATATGTCCTCGGATTTAAATTCAGGAATTCAGGAAATATTAATTCTAAAGTAACTTAGTGTTTCTACGAGATGATGAATAAATTGAAGGAACCCATCTTGACAGAGAAAGGTATCAGCTTAATAATTTGATATTTTATGTTCTTTGTTATAATTACTTTTGCCTCAGATTAATGAATTCCATTTACAGTAGCAAGCTAGCAAATGAAAACCACTGAACACAACTATGAAATATAATGGAAAGTTGAGACTATCTGGTATGCAAGGAATAAATTGAAGTATTGAAGAGTCATTATTTACAAAAAAAAAAAAGTGTATATTTTTTATTAAAAAGAAATCTTTTTCCCTCAGAAGACTCAAATGCATTTACATTCTTGAAGACAATTGCCAAAGCCACAGAACCGAAAAACTAAGCTTTCAATTTTCTTCTCAAATCACTCCCCTTGTTCCCACTTATTTTTGTGTATTGTGTGCGTTATGTCCTTCCTATTTCTCTGTTTCATCTGAAGGCCAATTATTGAAAGAAAAAAGAAAACAAATCCCAGTACTTTTAAACAAACTTCTGTTTCTATACAAACCCTTACTTGTTTAGAAATGCATGTCCTCATCTCCTGAGGAACGCGTATCTCTTTCAGACAGGGCCCCCTTTTAACAGCTGTTCTGCAGCCTAAATTGGCTGAATGCTGCTTAATAAAGCCAGTACACTAACAGGTGAAACGAAATGGATCTGTAAGCTGGAACAGAGCAGTACCAAGGAGCTGGGACACAGGACTGAGAGCAAGGGCATCAACACGAGAATCAAATGCCACAGGTAGAAGTGGCCAAAGAAGTCAGACATCTCCAGACTGAAAAGCAGCAAGTAACTCCATAGCAACCAGAGTCTGTGAGAGGCAGGCTTCTAGTGAAGAGGAAGCAGACAGCACCCCAGTTGTGATTCAGCAGGCTCTGGAGTAGCAAATAACACAGAGGAATGAGCCTACTGCTGGGAATATCGGAAGTCCGGTCATTTTACCCATTCGTTTGTCCAGATTGAAAAAAGCAGTGTGAAAATACGACATATGTGTAAATCCAAGGTCCCAGAATAGCCTTCCAGCCAGCAGCATCTGACCTGAAATTTAATGGGAAAGATCCTCATATTATCTGAGACTCCAATTTTGTATTACTGGAAAGGCTACCCCCCTCAAAAAAACCAAACAAAACCAAACCTAACAACACTCATCCCCACCACACCCCAATCAATCAAAACCATTCCAAGGAAAGACTGTAGAAATGAACTTTATAAAATAAGGCAGAATAGCAAAGACCAAAGGGCAAAGTTTTATGTATGTAGCTAACAAAACAGTATAGAAACCAAGACTTCATGCTGGTATGGAATTTACTGTGGGAACATATGTAGACACTACCTGTCAGGCTGTAAAAGGGACTAAATCAGGTAATATACATTTGTGAATAATGAGAGAGAGTAGTGGAAGTGTGGAGTTACCCTGTGGACATTAGAAAACTATGTTTTCACAGTAATACGGGCTCTCAGAACTACAAAAATATACACACTCTACTCCAAATAGCTGAACATGCATAATACAACATAATACTCTCTGTGGCAAGGTGAGAAAAGGAGAATCTAACTCCGTATCCCAGAGCCTAGCACACACGGGTGAAAGAGTAGGAGTCTCCAGCACCCAGGACTGCTTTTGTGTTTAATCCACACCTGTTTAATGTGAATTACATACAGTCCTGGAAGTAGTAACCAGGAGAATAAGCAACAAGACTGTTTCTGCTTTTCTGATGTTTGTGTTGCTGAAAGCAGTGATATATAGGAGGTAAAACAGGGATGTGTGCTGTTCATTTTCACCTTTTCTTTAGTGTGCCTCATCTTGTCATCTGGGAGTATCTCCATTATTTCTGGGATACTGCAAGCACTGTTTTTGTCAGCTTCTCTTTTTGCTGTGAAGTACAGGTACAAAGAGGGGAAGATTTCATTTGAGCATGCTGATGCTCACTCTCCCTCTGCAATTCGAACAGAGCTTCCTACTTCATTCTTATACCTATTTTGAACTGTCTTAGCAGTGCATCCATGAGAAACCAAAAGGAAAAAAAAAGGGGGGGGAAAAAAGGGGGGGGGGAAAGGGAAAAGGGAAAAAAAAAAAGGTATTTTTTAACCAGATGCTGAACTCCCTGATGCCTCTTCTGTGTGGACCTTTTATGACATTACATGCAGTCTGACACTGGACACTTCCTTGCTTCTTTACAGCAAAAAATGGTGCTAGATTTATGCAATGAAGTCTACAGTGAAGTGCTATTTCACTGGCATTTAAAGGAGAAGATATAGTATATGGAAACCTGTGAGAATAGTTATTAACTGTCTTGGGTTTTTTGGCAAGGTTTTGGTAGCAAGGGGGGTGCAGGGGTGGTTTCTGTGAGAAGCTACTAGAAGCTAGTATCAGGTGGTTCCAAGATGGACCCACCACTAGCCAGCATCAAGACCATCACCAACAGTGGTAGCACCTCTGGGATAACATTCAAGATGGGGAAAAAAACTGCTGCAGAACAGCAGCTGGAGAGAGGAGTGAGAATGTGTGAGAGCAACAACTCTGCAGGCACCAAGGTCACTGAAGAAGGAGATCAGGAGGTGCTCCAGGTGCCAGAGCAGAAAGAACCCTGCGGCCCATAATGAACACCATGGTGAGGCCGGCTGTCCCCCTGAAGCCCATGGAGTCCCATAGTGGAGCAGATATCCACCTGCAGCCCATATAGGACTACATGCTGGAGCAAGAGGTTGCCCAAAGGAGACTGGAACCCCGTGGGAAGCCCACACTGGAGTAGTTGAAGAACTGCAGCCCATGAGGGGAAAGACCCACATTTCAGAAGTTCATGGGGACTGTCTTCCATGGGAAGGTGCCCATGCTGGAGCAGGGGAGGAGTGTGGAAGGAGGAAGGATCAGCAGAGACAACATATGATGAACTGACCACAACCCCCATTCCCCATTCCCCTGTGCCACTGGGGGAGGAGGTAGAGAAATCAGGAGTGAAGTTAAGCCCAGAAGGAAGGAGGGGGTGGGAGGAAAGTGTTTTAAGATTTAGTCTTTATTTTCTCATGATCTTACTCTTATTTGATTGTTAATAAATAGCACTGATTTCCCCAAGTTGAGTCTGTTTTACCCATGACAGTAATTGGTGAGTGATCTCTCCTTGTGCTTACCTCAACCCATGAGCCTTTTGTTATATTTTCTCTGCCTGTCCAGCTGATGAAGGGGTTTGATAGAGTAGCTTTGGTGGGCACCTGGCACCTAGCCAAGGTCAAGTTACCACATTAACCATATGTGATTCCAAGCTCCTACCAGACCATGAGTGATTTGGAGTGGGGGGTGGTGAGTCACGGTCATACTCCAACAAAGTGGCAAAAAAGAAGAAAATCAAGCGTGTTCTTTAAAGTCCTAATATGCAAATTTCATCAACAGTAGTGTAAGAAGTTTGACTACACAGAAGTCTCGGTTTCTTAAAAGCTCTTCTTCAAGGCATATCTTTTCTCCCAGCTTGCTTGCAAAAGGGGAGGAGGGAAGGAACTGAAGTCAAGATGCTATAGCTGTTCAGATTGGAAGTCTTGTTAGGTTTTTGTCGTATTTGCTTTGGTAGGACTGTCAGTGGTTAATCGATCGAGCCTGCTTAGGACTACTAAATGCATTTAAGTTTGTCAAGGGCGTTGTAGCTTAGGATGGGCTGCCTTTTATACAGCTATTATAAACCCACTGTTATCATCTTCCAGAATTTTGCAAGTCTCACCCTGTTTCATCATTATCTTAAATCCCCAGCTCTCAGTTCCATGTGACAACATGAGAATCTCAGGATTCATTTTAAAAGTAGCATGAGTTTCAGTCTTTGTAGGGCATGGAGAAAAGCTCTTTCTCTCTCTTCTGAAAAAGAACCCCCACATTCTGTTATTTTTGAGATCATGATTACTAAGGAAAACTCATCATGGTATTGCTTTTAATTAAGGTTTGAGCAAATTTTTAGTCTAAAAATGTATTTAAACTAAGTATCTATTCAAGTATCAGCATTATATTTTCAATATGAACATATGCTTCTGCTGCTGAAATTCAGTTAACAAGACTGATAAAAAGGAAAAGGGTTTGCATAATGTTTGTGAGAATCATTGCCACAGGAACTCATTGAGGCAAACACTATGGTTACTTTCTAAAGAGGAGTGGATAACTAACAGCCTTGCTAAGAATCCATGCCTATGCAAGCTAAGATGATAACGAGGTAATCAGATTTCATGCTTGAGGGTGTTAGCTAATCGCCTGCAGAGTTTTGGCACTGCACAATTGGCTGAGTGCATCTTGTTTATTTTCATGCCTGCTCTGAGACATCGGTTATTCACCACCACTGTCAACCGCTTACTGGACAAGATTAACTAAATGGTTTTTCCAGCATGATGAACTCTATGTCCTGTAATAAATGTTATCGTAAATATAGCAAGCCATCCATTTTAAGACATCAATAAAATGTATATTACAGTGTAATAACTGGTTAGTGGGCATGTGTACTGCTGCCCTCTACTGACTTAAAATTATAGGCAAGGGAGTGACATGTTTTGTATTTCTGACTCCATGGGGAGAAAAAAATGTTACCTTCACTACCTGTGTGCTGCCTCTGCGCTCTAGCAGACGTCAAGAGAAGAGCAGGAAAAGCTTGGGGTTTTTTCTTTTCCCCAGAAGAAAAGGTAAAGAAAAGCCACACAAGATACTCCTATGTTTTAGGCATAAAGGTGAAAAGACTCTTCCTTGACTGTATCATTACCTAGTCTCAAAAGCAGTTGGTGGAAAAACTTCTGCCTCCTTGTCAGCCATGTCTTTTATATGCAAGAGAGATGGGACCTCTGACCATTGGCATGGAGGGAAATAAGCTGTTCCCTGCTCTTTGAAGCAGTCATCTCTTCAAAGCCAAAAACGGTCCTGATCAAGATTAAGGTAAAGGGGAAAACAGAAATGTGAAGGGCTTCAGAGTAAAAATTCTGAAATTAAATGCCCAGAACTTAAAAAATGAAAAAGGCTTTGATTAAATAACCTTCTTCCTATAAAGAAGAATAAAAGCTACAAATAAACATGTTTCCCTTCTTGTTACTGCACTTGTTCTAATTCATATCTCTTTGAGAAAAGCTGGACATACAAGTGAATTTTTCCTCCCAGCATTCAGCTGAGATGAAGTAAGGCACTCTTACAGCCCAGGATAGTAAAAACAAACCACCATTGACAGTGCTTGTCCCATAGACAATACTCAGTAGCACCTGAAGAAGTCTATACAGTCATGTATTGTAAAGCCGAGAAAGACTGTTAATAATTCCCCTAAGGTATAATACCTAACCCTTTTTATCAGCTTGATATAATCTTTCAACCTCATAGTAAAATTTGTCCTTGATCAGTCACTGTGTGTTAAAACTGAGTTTGACTTAACCTCTTCAGAATACATATTGATGCAGTTTCTTATATGGTATCTTTATGATATAAATTAACATATATTTTTTCTTTCCCTTTGTCCTGCTATCAGACAGATCACACAGACTTCGCATATTCTAAGACACATTTAGAAATGGCACAGATAAAAATAAATTACAGTGTATTTTGCTATAGTCTTGCACACTTCACTTTTAACTGGTCAGTTATATTTCAACAGGTGGAAGGTACTTCACCCTTTCAATAACATCCATAAACATTTTATTGATTTAATTGTATTCCAAGTCATTAAAAAATGGCTCTCAATTATCATTAGATAATGAGCAAACACTATGCAAACAGGAACCAAACTGGCTACAGAAACTGGAGTGGTTTTTTTTAACCTGTGTTATTCATTAGGTCTCACACAAAGAAAAATTATGTTATTGATTTAATACCATGATTGATTTGAAAGCCAGGGGACCAAACAACCTTCTGGAGTGCTGTGTATTCTCAATCCTTTTATTCTGTGGATAGCTGCAGAAAAGCTTCTTCACACTGGGCTTCTCTCATCTGGCAAAACATTAATTTTGAATTCAATCTATACCTATTTTTTCCAGCTACTACACCGTATATAATACATATTTTCCTGCAATTTAGGACAATTTAAGTGAGTTAAAAAGCCATAACTGAAGAAACCATTTGAAAAGGTTGCTCTTATTTTCGATAATGCTCTATTATACTAGGCTGTCAGGTAAATTGTAGAAATGAATATCCCAGAAAAGCACATCAAGCCCAATAAAAGAATTTTAGATGGTATTTACCATTTTGTCACCTGTTTGATGATCAAACATAGCTGTCTTTAAAGAAGCTGAATTTAAGGTACTGACAGTCTAGTCCCTCACAATGGACCTGTGTTGTGCAGAATCATAATGCAGGTGTAAGCTGCCTATTCTGAGACATATTTAAAGCAATATGGAAGTTGTTCAATATATTTTTCTTTTCCACTGCCACAAGAATGTGCAGGAGAAATGTAATTAATAAATTACATTACTTGAATTTACAAATCAATACACCTCAGTCTGTCAGTGTTCTCTTTATCATTTCATTGCTATTCTTTTATCCTCAGAAGATCCATATGCATGCAGTTACCAAATGATATTCGCTTAGTTTTAACAGTGGACTCTATATGAAACACCTAGGATATTATAAACATGACAGCGTATTTTCTAATGGACATAAGAGTACATCATGCCTTCAGTTGGAGACAGAAAGCCACAGCATCAAATGAGAAAAGATTTCAGTGCTTTATCAACTCATGCCTTCAGACACATCTCAGTAAACATTGCATTCATTCTTGGACAGCTAGCCAAGGCTGAGGCCTATACTGCCACTGATACCTGAACTAACTAGCTTTAAGCTAATTTTCGTATATTTGCGCACAGATATTTTAATGCAGTGCAGATGTATACATGCACACATATGCACAGTATTGGCAAGAAGAAACTTGCTACCTATTTTGCTGAGCAGACACAGCCTACTTCAGCTGTAACAGCCTACCTGCCACCAGCTGCTGCATGCAGAATGGCTTATTTAAGAACACAACACAAAACAGCTGCTCTTGACTGCTTTTCTCTGCTGCAGGTGCCATTTCTGACTGAAATTACTGGAAGTAATTTACTATGAAGTGAAAGTCACTGTGTGGCCAGGTTCATCCTTTCAGAAATTCTACTGAGACCCAACTACAGCACTGCAGACCTATTTGTATCTTCCTGTGGGACAAAGTGTTAGATTCAATGCACCTAAATAGTTACAGGCATCTGCAAAGTTGTTTAACTCTTTGCGTACTTGGCTAACAATTGAGAAAAAGTCATCCGGTTAATAAAAAGCAACAAGAAAAGGTATAAGCCTCCACAAGGCTTTCTTGGGGATATGAAGTTCCATCCCAGAGACAGCAGAAACAACTGATTCACCACTCATGTTTAGCTAATTTCAGCCAAGAGTAATGTTGAAATCACAAAAGGACATGTGTCAACAGTGGTAGCCATGCCTATCTATACACAATTCTTGCTGTAAATGAATATAGCATCAGTTCTATGTCATGCATTTAGTGCAATTGCTTTGATGCTTTTCTGCTTCTGAGTACAGTTAGTTAATAGTGACCTTTTAAGGTTCTGAATTCCCACTGCTTGGACTGAGAAGCCTCAGAAAGGCTGCTTTTCTACAAGCTACTCTTACTCTTCCCCCAGCTTCAACTGCACCCTACCCCATTTCAAAAAAGGCACCTCTTAGCGTAGCTTTGAATTTTACTCCCTTTGAAGTCTGTTAGAACCAAAATGGCATACAATTCACAATGCTTTTACAAAAGTAGGCATTGCATGTATCAATTTTTGCCAACCCACCCTTTAGACAGAGAAATCTGCACCATAGCAGCCATCTTAATTTTTTTTTCTCCTAGAAAAGCTAAAAAGCTGCAGAACCTCATGTATTTTACCTTAAAAATTTCCTTTTTCAGTCAATGCCTGAAAGGATAATGAGGGACTAGGGAGACAGTATTCATGAGATAAGGAAGCTGACCAGTCAAGCTGGAATATAGAAGTCTGTATTCTGTAACCCTCACACACTTCACAAAAACTTATCTAGGTCTAGATCCAAATTCCGCAGCTCAATCTCTTTTTTCTCTTCTTTGACTTGAGAAGCCTCTTCTGCTGTGATAATAATGCGCCACCTAGTGGAACCAAAACTTTGATATATTGTAATAATATAGTACAAACTTGGAGAACTTGTCTCTCAGTGACTAAGTAATCCATTTTACCAGTGATAACAAAGAAGTGCTAGTGGGACAATTACAGTATTATGCCAATTTAAGAACACAAAATACTGTCATTTTAAAATATAGTGAATAAAAAGAACAAACCTTTTCAGGATCTGACATATTCATGACTCTATCGCTATTTTGCTTACGATGACTCCTTGGTACAGACACACTTAAAACAGCTACCTCCACAAAAACATTTGTCATTCATTGATTTTTTAAAGAGTAAGTAGAGAAGATCTGTCAGATCGTGTTGTCTAAAACCAATATATTGCAGGTCAGTAAATTTCACCTACTTGTCTCAGTAACTTTTGTTTTATTAAAGCATTTTTGATTTTGTGGTAGTGCCTGGAGACCTCAGAAGGGGATTGATATCCCTTTGTTCTTTATGTTGGGAACAAACTTAATGAAGAACTAATCTTCCCTTGAAAGTTCATAATGTGGTGGGATTTTTCTCATCACACAGTATGTTCATAACTCAAACAGCAAGGTGGGTATTTTTCATTCCAGAGGGCATTTCAGATGAAGACGTGTATGGAACAGCAAGAAGCCTTTAGGAGCCTCTGAGGGTAAAGTGTGAGGTAAGGTAGGGAAGAATCATTCATTATGCCATCCACTGGAAAAAAATCTGCAGTACATATAGTGACCTTGTACCTGTGAGAACTTGCACATACTCTACATCAGTATCAGGCTTATGAATCTTTTGATAAATTAAGAAGAACAACCACAAAACCCACCTTTCTTATTGTATTACTGAAGTGTCTCAGAATTTTAATACTCAAAGTAGCCAATATGGGGAGCATAGTGAATAGGTTACACAGCTCTATACATTGCAGAAAGAGTTTTAGTCATTTGAGAAGGGTGACAGACAGCTCCCACTGAAAGTCAGTGAGAATTTGTGGTGTTTTCCTCCTCTGAGTATCTCTTTTCACTTCATGTTCCTTGATTCTTACTGTTATACGAGGAAATGCTAAAACCAAACCAAAACAAAAGCTAAGCTAAGCATCTGTAGTTGTTTATACATACTTATGTATGTATGCATGTGCACATACATCAACATACTCCATAGTGCAAATCCTGGACAGATTGGTGTCTGGGGTTTGCTCTCATGCAGTGATTTGTTTCCAAACAATGTTTACACAACCAATAAACTACATGACTTCAGGACAAGTGAGATAAAGAAACAGAAGTCTCCTGGGATATTAAAAACCTCTCCAGAATAACATGCTTGTTTTTATTCAAACAGGATGTGTCTTTTCTTCTTTCCCTTTTATGCTCCATTGTCCATCCTTCATCCTCCTCAAAATACCCTCTTCTTCAAGATCTTAAATTATCACAGTCCACTGGATTGGAAGCAGTATTTACAGAAAATACACATAACAAGTGCTTTTGACACAGCAATTTTATTCTCATTAATGATATTTCTAGCCTAGGTTCATATTATATCTATCTCCTTCCATCAAGGTAACTGTCTTCGATATCAGTCATTTAACTTAACTTGAAGCTGACACAAGCCTGCTATGGGACTACATAGCAAAGAAGGAAGATTTGACTCTGCATATAGAAATATGCAGGGGAAAATTACCATGAAGAAAGGCAGGATATGAATTTAAAGAGCACTACTTTCTCTGCCCTAAGTCTTCATACACAAATGTTTAATATGCAGGAGGGGTGAGGTAGCCTAGAGCTTTCCCATTAAGAGACACCACTGCTGTTGCACAGAATGTCAACAATGTGGTTAATAGTTACTTTTGCTCTGAGGCTCCTGAGGTTGATTTCTACTTATTCCAAAGAGTAATCTTGGTACAAAATCTGCCTAGTGCCAAAGACAGGTAATTTCTTTATGTGAATGTGGCATTGTTCCAGCCCACAAAATAGAGAGTAAAGTTCAAGAAAAACAAATGCAGATGGCCTTTATTATAGGAAAACTGTGAACCTCACTTGAGAAACTGTCTTTCTGGCCTCTCTCTGTACCAACCCTCAGCAGGTAGGAATAGCAGCAGTGAACCTCAAGTCCCCAGCTCACGTGGCACTAGTCTATGCATTACATGAATGTTATATGGATCAGAACTTCAGTCCCTGTCATACTGATTAAGATGCAGGCCATTGGAATTAGCGCCTCTTCAGGCTTCCTGTTCCAACAAAAACAAAACCGAAAACCTAATGTTTTCCTTTTAAACTTTATTTTATTTTTTTAAGGAATGTTGCAGGTGATTTTATATTGATTTACTGGTTTTGCTCCTCATCTAGCCCAGCTGCCGTGGTGAATCAGAGAGAACCAAAAGATATATGACTTTGTTTACTCTTAATTCCCCTACATTCAGCAGTAGGGGCAGATAACTACAATATGAAACACTGAAAAGGCAGAACCAAAGACACCAGATGTCCTTTAATTCCCTGGAGTTTTCTTGACAGCAGACATTATTCCTGGTACATGTGAAAAGATCTTTTCCTACAGTTTAGAGAGATAGAAACCCTCCATTTTGCTTGCATTGACTGGGAATGCATATGTGGAAACCCAAAGATGACAAAAAGTTTTCTTTCAAAATTGCTTGAAAACTAAGGTATGAAAGGCATTACTCCTATGGCTTGTTTACAAAGCTAGAAAGGGCTGGAATGAAAAATGGACACTGGTGTACTCAACCCACAAACAAGGAGCACCGCAGATGAAGAAAGACAAAGGAAAAAAGGCATGCCAAGTAATTTTACCTCCATGTCACACTTAACAGTCTGGAAAAGTAATTGCTTGGACACTGGCTATTTCAAAATTACTTGCTCTGAACATTCAGTGCATCTCTTGGGTGAAGTAAGTGCCATTTTGTCCCTGATTAATTTTATGGATAGAGAGAAACTAACTGATTATATAGGTACCATATCGATTTGTCTGCTGACATGGATAATGATTTTAATTGTGCCTCTTTATGCTAATTACTTTTGATTAACAGGGCATCAATTCAGTTGGATCTGTGCTTCACTTACTATTGCATTTCAATCAAATATTTTAGCTTCTCCTTTCATTAAATTTGAGTGGATAAATGTAAGACATTTAACAACCAAGAAAGTTCAATAAATTGAGGAAAATGGAAGCAATTTAAGAAGAGCAACTATCTGAAATGAACATGTAGACATCACAATGATTTGCCAACCAAAGCAAAGATAAAACCATCATTCTAATTAAAACAAAAAAAATGTGAAATAAACATACTAAAAGCAAGATGCATTTTGTGAAAACAAAACAAAACAAAACAAAACAAAACAAACCCAAGCCAACAAAACCAACCAACCAACCAACCAAAAAAAACAACCCCAAAAAGACAAGAAGAGATTGGAGATAGCAGAACCAATGATCAGGTTTGCTCCCTGCACTTCCATCTTGCCATATTTTCCTCTTCAGCCTCTTCTTCCCTTTGTGATATAAGAATAGCAATATGAAGAAGTATTGTCGCCAAGGATTATGTTCTATCTTTCCTGCTCCAGCAGTGTACTGAGGATTAGAAGGTTGTTACTTGTGTCTGTGAGTGCTCTATTGCAGGGCTGTAAGTCTGCTCTAAGAATGAAGCCCAACTCTATATGCATTTACTTCAGTTCAGCCATATGCTGAAGAAGTGCTATAAAGCTCAATCTTTTTTCCAATGTGCAGTCCCTTTCTCACAACTCTTCCTGTTCTTTGCCAATGCCTCTCCCCAGCTGCTGTGACAGTTCCTAGAGTTCAGAACTTTATTCTGTAGGTCTATTGAGATGTTGTCCAAATGAAACTCAACCCTCAACTACTGAGGCACAATTGCTATCTTCCCACCTGCTCTTTGTCAGATGTCTGTATTGGTTTTTTTCACTTCTCAAGATGCATATTAGATGAAGACGACATTGTTTTTTATCTACCCAAATGGCATTCAATCGCATTCTTGATAATTCACTCATATTTCAGGTATAAAACTCCTCAAACCTCAGACCTTGTTTACCATAGAACAAGACACAGGGATTCACCTAGGAATTCATTAGCCAGCTTATGTATTTAGATTTTCCTACTGATGTACCTATGAAAGTTGAGAGATAATTGGTACTCCACCAGTTTCCCTCATACAGGTTATCTTCTTCCTATAAATGCGGTGTAGATATGCTTTGTAAGATTTAATACATGTGGTATGCATTCATTTAAATGGTAAGCTGAATTTATGGCAAAACTTTTTACCAAATACAGTAACACAATGAGAATTTTTACACTAGCGGAAGATGTCTTTGCAACTATGGGCATAGTTATTGTTACTAACTTTGTCTAGATCCCCTAAGACTGTAATTATTATCATACATTATTTATTTTCTTGTTGCTGTTATTAACTTTGAATAGATAACTTTACCACTATTTACTCAATTTTATTAGGCCATTATATTTTTACTACTTTACTAGTCTTTATTGCTATTGTCATCATGCAAATGGCTTGCACTGCAAATGTCTTCATTATCAGTAAAAACTGCAAGGAAACAGAGAGCTATTCTGTCACTATTTAAAAAAAATAAAGCATGAACTATCCTTGGTAACTCAGAAGACTATATATGATGAACCAAAGCAAATACTAAACTTCCAGCAACCTTGAAAGAATAATCCAGCAACCTGTGGATACTCTGCCTGCAATATTAAAGAGAAAATTCACAGTAACCTGATTCCATCCCTTGAGACCATGGTCTAATAAGAGAAAGTAATCACCCATCAAACTGGCATGCATTATGTATCTTTATTATATCCCTTTATGCTATTTGTATCATTATAGCACCTGTGTCAGCTGACAAAACACACTGAGCAATATAGAAAAACTTCTATTTTTATCATTCATTCCTTATTATTTTTTTTTATTTGGTCAAGCATGTATCTGATTTTTATTTTTCAAAACCTTAAATTAACATTGGACAGAGAACCTACCATGTTGTAAATACACAGAAACTTCTGAACAGCCACAGCTAAACAGCTATGGTTTCATGAAGGGGCTTAATATTCATGTTATGTGGATAAGGTTAATCAAAATAGTTTTATCTGGTTTTATCTGGAAGGGCTTTCTAATTTTCTTTGATTGCATATGAAGGGGTTGCCCACATTGATTAAATTTTGCATAAAACTCACTGTTCTCTGCTTTGATACAGCCACCAACTTGGTTCCTATTTCCTGACCATAGCCTCTTTTTGGTTGGTTGGTTTTATTTTGGTTTTTCTTTTGGGTTTGGTTGGGGGTTTTTTTCATTCATGGCAAGTCATTCTGTAACATGCCTTTTCTTTGACAAAGTGTATGTCTTTTGTTGCTTAAGCAATAAAGCTTAATTACACACTGAATTAAATAATGTACCTGTCTAATTTCAATACATTTTTAGTATTTTAAGTACCTTAGCACATCTTTTCCCTTTTATCAATTCACTAAATCTTAGATTGTTTGTTATCTACAGATGATCTGAGATTTAGAACCAACACACGTCCTGTTAACTCCTATGCACGACACCCAAGTTCGAAACATACTTGAAAGTGTTTTTTGTAACTTCATCTCTGCTTATGCAATTCAAAACCAGCTGGGAAATGTATCTTCCTATCTTCCATATTACTGGTTATCTGGAACAGTCCATGTATTTAATGTCATGTTTGAAATTTTTTGAATAGCAAAAGGAAAAAACAACATACATAAAGCAACTTCAAGCAAAGTAGGAGTGTTCCTTATATATTTTGTCTAGGTAAGAGCTAATGGGACCACACAATGAAGCAGGTTTCTCTCTTCTGTTTGACCGTATGTTATACATTCCACTAACTAAAAGCCTCCCTTCTTCAGCTACTTCAAACACCACTTACAGTATGGAAATTTCATTTATGTTCCGTATTTTTAAAGACAGAAGCTACAAAAATCTCCACCATTTTTTTAAAAAGCCAAACCATTCTGCAGTGCTGAATATTGGACCAGCAAAAAGAAAGCATTTTATACATGCTCTGGTGTCTCAAAACTAATGAAAAGGACAATCATACTTGCAAATGGAGAGTGGCAGAAGGGGATAAGTGGAGAGAACATTCTAGTATGCATATACTACTGTTGACAGAGGGGTTTTTGGCTCTTTCTGAGATTTAGCTATTTACTCTGTCTCCAAGGCTTTTCAAGCTGGACTCATAATAGTGAAGCTTTCCAATTGAAAGGATGTGTGTGTATAAAGGTCTAAATAAAAATGTTTGAAAGTTTGAAAGAATTCTGGAAATACTTTCTGACAAAAAAAAAAACCAACTAAGAGAATACATAGCATTTTTATGTAGTAGAGTGTCTCATTTTGAAAAAGATTGAACTCACTTGTGGATTTTCAATTTACAAGGAATATAATTATCTCAAAATTAATGTTAATGAAAATTTTATACTCTACTACAATGTCTGCATCCATCTGCCTTGAATATATATTATTCACTTACTATGGATCTTTTTCAAATATAACCCACTAAATTAATTACCTTAGAACATCATATATAGAATACAGTACTCAGTGTTAAAGGTCCATTACCTTCAGAAACAAAACATACAACAGTATCCTGTGTTATTTTCAGGCAGGTTGTTTTATTCTGAATATTTTCGAACCTAATAGTTCAGTAAGTTTTGACTGAGATTCACTTATGAAACTCATTCAGTTATTTTTATATCTCAGAAGTATATTAAAGTACTTTTAAAGTATTAAAAGTTATTCACTTTCTCATTAAAGTTAAAATGTTTTTAATGGTCATACAATTGTTTCTCAGAATTGGAATGTAGGATTTAACTTTCATTTTTGGCATAGTGAAGAGACCACCACAGTCTTCATCAAGGCACATGATCACCCTGTAACACGCATGTAGACACATACATGCTTCTGTATAAAATATAGATACTATATGATGTACATAGAGAAAATGTAGGATTTTAAAGCTTTAATGAATCAACCTTTATAACATCACTGTAAGGCAGCAACTGGAATGACTCGTATATTAGAATATAAAAGACGCAAAGACCTGAAAGGCATTTTTGAAGGCTATGAAATACTACTTGAAACAGGCAGAGTTTAGACTTGAATTTCCTTTATCTTCATTCAGAGGTGAAAGCACAGAACCATGATTTATTTATTTGTATTAATGCCTAGGGTATCCAGCCACATATGAGGCCCTTACTGTGTTAGTAACTAAGGAAACAACAGTGCTGGTTCTCACATCCTACATGCACTTCAATAGGACAGGAGAGGATAGGATAGGATAGGATAGGATAGGATAGGATAGGATAGGATAGGATAATGATAGAATAGATTATTTCAGTTGGAAGGGACCTACAACAATCAGAGACTCCTTTTTTACAGGAGTCACAATGAGGGGTAATGGGCACAAGTTACTCCTGGGGAGTTATGACTGGACACAGAAGGAAAATTTTTCACAGTGAGAACAATAAGCCATTGTAATAATTTTCCTAGGGAAGTGGTGGATTCTCCAAAACTGGACACCTTTAAGATTCAGCTGGACAGGGTGCTGGGACATCTAGCCTAGGTCATGCTTTGCCTAGGAAGCTTGGACCAGATGCTCCTTGAAGCACCCTCCAACCTGTCAGTCTGTGATTCTATGATCTAGTCCAACTCCCTGACCAATTCAAGGCTGACTAAAAGGTAAAACATGTTGTTAAGGGCATTGTTCAAATGCCTCTTCAACACAGTCAGGTTTGTGACATAGAACACCTCTAGGAAGCCTGTTCCCGTGTTTCAACACCCTCCCAGTAAAGAAAGGGCCCCTAATGTCCAGTCTAAACCTCCCCTGGTACAGCTTTGAACCATTCCCACATGTCCTATCACTGGACACCAGTAAAAGGAGATCATCCATCAGCACATCCCTCTCCACCTCCTTAGGAAGCTGTTGAGAGCAATGAGGTCACGCCTCAGCCTCCTTTTCTCCAAACTAGACAAGCCCAAAGTCCTTAGCCATTCCTCATAGGACATTGCTTTCAGCCCTTTCACCAGCTTTTTTGCCATCCTTCAAATGCATTCAAGGACCTTCACATACTTCTTAAACTGAGCTGCTCACAACTGCACACAGCATTCAAGATAAGGCCACAGCTATGTTGAATGCAGCTGACTCTAGAATTGAACTTGGAGGAATACTGCTAGTGAGTGGTTGCTGGCCAGATGTAGCTCCATTCACTAGAACCCTTTGAACTCTGCCCTTCAGCCAGTTCTTCAACCAGCGCACTATGAACCCACTCATTGCACATTTGGACAGCTTTTCCAGAAGGATGCTGAGGGACAGTATCAAAAGCCTTCCTAAAATCCAGAAAAACTACATCCACTGTCTTCCTTTCATCCATGAGGCAGCTGACCCTATCATAGAAGTGTATCAAATTAGTTCAACAGGGCTTTCCCTTTGTGAGCCCATACTGAGCCTGATGATTGCATTATTCCAGGAACCAAACAGGTCTGTTGTTCCCTGGGTCTTCCTTCGTGCCCTATTTGTAGATTGGAATAACATTTGTTAGTTTCCAGTCAGTGAGGACCTTCCCAGCCTCCCAAGACCCTTGGCAGATAACTGAGAGGTCCTGCTATAACATCTGTTAGCTCCTTCAGTACTCTGGGAAGAATCCCATCATTCAGCTGGTACAGCTGGTCCCTTACAACTTCAGTGCCCCAAAATTGAAAGTCTTTTCTTTCTTTTCTTTTTTTCTTTAAAACAGGTGTTTTAAACTGATCTTACCACAACAAGCACTAGTAAATAGCTTTCACAGCCATCTATTTCAACAGCTGCAAGCACTAAAATCATGGATTTTTTTTTGTCCTGTATTGTCACTACTAGTCCCAGAATTATAGTACCGTATGTGTAAACAAACAGATGCCCTGCAACTTTCCTAAACATGTCAGTGGGACATGCATATGCACAGTCATAAACGATTTAAGAAGTCTGCTTAAGGAAAAATTTGTTCAGATAATTTATTAAGCATATTTAGTTTTAATTCACATAATAAGTTATGCAAATTATTAGGACTTAGGAGTCCTCCAGCTCTAGTAAAAGAGAAATACAACATTATCTGTATTAACTTTGTTCAGTGCACTCCGGGTTTGATGCAAAACTTATGGAAGGCAATGCAAAATGCTGCAATTGCAGTCAACTGGCTTTGCAATTAGTCTCTTAAGTATGTGCCTATATTTTCTGGATTTTGTGGGTAATGTAGATAATGTTACCAGTTTGCTCACTGCTTGCTCAAGCTAGAATGGATCACTAACTTAAAATTTCAGACATGAGATGTAACTGGAAGGCACAAAAGTTATAGATGTCTTTTTCTATCTCATGCTCCATCTCAGCCTTTTGTTTTTGCTGGCCATGAACTCATTAAGAGTTACTCATGAATTACCACAGTGGGAAAACAATCCCGATTGATTTCAGTAGTGATGATACGGCAGCAGTCACCTGTAAAATATTGACACCTGCACATGGTATTAAAATTTTAACCACTGGAGACTGTGTTTACTGAAGAGAAGCATATTAACATAACGTTTGACATTCATGCCACAATGATGACAGTCAAAGAAGACAGAAAGACAAATAGATTGTATTTGTTATCTTTCTCCATATGTGGTCAAATATAAACCCAAGCCATTTATTTCATCTTTTCATTAGGCACAGAGGTAAGTAATATTGCAATCATTCAAGCTTTAATTTCTAATCTATTTTCTACGTGGCTAGAAAGAGCCAAGAAGATCAGAGAATAACTGGAGTTAGCCCTGTTCCTAACAGGTGCCTAGGGTTATAATATAACATTTCTGAAAGGTCTCCTTAGATGTGCACTTTCCTGGGAGAAAAGAGGGAAATTCAAGAGGTATTCTCAGTACTCCCCCTGACTGTTACAGTTCAGCTTCCAGAGTGATACACAGAACTTTCCACTCAAGGATCCTATGATTCATACAATCTACTGAATGCTTTACTCCCAAATTAAGGACAATACAATCTACAGTGTATTATGTGGCAAACATTATTATTCTTCTTTTGGAGATACACAATATGGTAAGAGTACCCTGTTTAACTTCAGTTTAAACTTATTTTCTCTATATGAATCCATAAAGGAACCATCTAGCTGAAAAATATCTTTCTTTCTCTAACATTAATAAATGCAGCGAAATGTCAGCTTCAGTACTACTGAGTCGTTTAAAAGCAGCTAAGGCCCTGGTTGTGAAATTTTGGTCAGTGAAATTTAAACAAACCAGTCTGGCCCTGGGAATTACGCTTTATGCTGGTTATAAAACTGCAAGACTGAAATTGCCTTTAAAGCCTGTGAAGGCTAGAAGTTAGGGAAAAGTCATGTTTTTAAAGTACAATAAGTTCAATAGATTTTTTTTTTAATCTAATAGCTTTTATTTGCATATATTATTTATGACTATTAAATGACTTATTAATATTGAAAACTAATGCAAACTACAGTATATGGTTCACTTCTGCTAATTAAGGATTTCTTTTTTTTGAAAGGAAGTAACACTAATGCCAATTGTTACAGTGCAAAGTGCTTTGAGATGGGGCTAGAATAAACGACTAGGAGTATTTTGCTTCCGTAAAAAGAGCTGCCAACAGATTGTTCAATTAATTTGCCACGTAACTTTAAATCAGATGGCTTCAGTACTTACTGGTTAGACTTATAGAAAATATCGAGTATGTTTGTACTCTCACCCTGAGAATGATCTCAAGGTTAAATTTCTTACCATCCAGACATAAAATCTAGAAGCAAAGGCACATGGAGCACACAGTTTTCTCATGCTCCAGTAAAAACTTCAGGGTATCATTATTAATGTGTTAAGTGTCTTACTATGTTTCCAGTCATGTTGAACACAGATTATTCTCTGTTATGCTTACAGGAACTGTGTGAATGAAGTCAGTGGGATATAAAGCAGGTAAATGTGGCAAGACCCCATATTCCCAGTGCACCGGTTTTGGCTGGGATAGAGTTGATTTTCTTCATAGTAGCTGTTATGATGCTATGTTTTGGATTTGTGACCAGTGTTGATAAATCAAGGATGTTTCAG
>NW_009933212.1:0-11998 GCF_000696875.1 Nestor notabilis | reverse complement strand
TTCCTGCTTAGCAGTGCGTACAGAGAGCCAAGGCCTTTTCTGTTCCTCACCCCACCCCACCAGCAACCAGGCCAGGAGTGCACAAAAAGTTGGGCAGGGACACAGCTGGGACCGCTGACCCCAACTGACCAAAGGGATATTTCACACCATATGATGTTGTGCTCAGCAATCAAAGCCATGGGGAAGGAGCAAGTGGGCGGATGTTCAGAGTTACAGTATTTGTCTTCCCAAGCAACTATTTCACGTGGTAGAGCCCTGCTTTCCTGGGGATGGCTGAACACCTGCCTGCTGACGGGAAGTGGTGAATTAATTCCTTGCTTTGTTTCGCTTGCGTGCGCAGCTTTTGCTTTCCCTATTGAACTGTCTTTATCTCAATCCACGAGTTATCTTACTTTTACCCTTCTGATTCTCTACCTCATTCCACTGCAGGAGGAGTGGGTAGCGCTTAGCTGCCTACTGGAGTTAAACCAGAACACCCAGGTACACTAATAAATGCTCTCTAACTGAAGATTTTTCCAAAGTGTTTCTTGGCCTGGGTATACTTACTAGTTGTGTAGAACAGCTGCATCACAGTGAACGGTGAACATTAGAAAATGAAAGAATGAGAAGGTGTAACCAAAGTAGAGGTAATTCATAAACAAGACAGAAAAGGGCAACTACACATATTAAAAATAAAATAAAAAAATATAAAAAGGAGAAAATACTTCCTGTGGAACAGAAGGTAAATGACAGTAAGGCAAATGAAAGTAAGGCACTGAATTGTTAAGAATCAAACGGAAGTGAGAACTTCAACTCAAGGGGAAAAAACTGTATCTAAAAATGAAGTACGTCTGATAGCAGTATGAGGATGGAACTCTAAAAGGCTTGTTAAAATTCTGGTTGATGTCTGAAATGTCTGAAAGTATAAAAATGCCCCAAGCTGTGGATCCAACTACCCTCTCATGTGTAGGTCTCCTTACAAATCTGCCATTTGAATTCTGGCAAGTAGGCATTTCTTCTTGAACACTTTTTTTTTTTTTTTTTTTTTTTTAATTTAAAGAAGAAAACTGGAAAAAAAATATCTGCAGAAATATTTCTTAGAATGCCAAATGCTTCATCTATCTGTGGAAAACAGCGTTGTTTTCTACAGATACTGACTTCTGAGAGTTACATCTCCATATGTGCCACATACTTGGGGGAGGTTTGCTACAGAGCACTCCAGAAATATGGCCTATAGGAATACCGCACAGCTTGCAAATGTCTCAGGAGGAACCTTCTGTCTCAGAAAGGTAGAATACTTTTAGATTATGTGTATACTGCTTTAGTACCTATTCTTTATTTAGCTTAAACATATCAGAATAAAATAGTTTAAGTTGATTGCACTCACACTCTTATGAACAGAACATATTTGCTGTGCGCTCAAGTTTCCCTGATTGCAGAGATTTGAATGACAGTGAAAGTCACAGATGCATAGAGGCAGGTATGGTGGACTCAGATCAAGCTCAGATCTCAAGACAATGTGAATGTACAGTCTTTGCATTTTCAGGTACTTCATCACTGCTAGAGTATTTGCATTTGCATTCTTCTCAGATGCCTGCTTTCTTTAGGCATTCATTTGCCTGAACAGACCTTTACTACGTAACTTTTAGCTCCATACACAAGACTCTGATAGTTTTTTTTTCCAACAGGAAGTTGCACAGAAGACTTCATATATGCCACCTCAAGTAAATTAAAACTCTTCATATTTCACTTTTTTTCTGTATGTTTGCTGTTGTTGGCTGCAAGAGGTGTGGATGGGCATTACTAAAACACAGCAAAAGGCTGATGAAATAACATATATAAATTATTCTTGGAAATGAGTGCAAACTGCATTATTTTAAACAAGAAACCAAATAAATAAAATTAATAAATACTTAACAGAAACCTGACATCTTACATTATGCTGTGAAATTCAGCATGCTTATTCCACTAACATAATAATTTTTCATTCAAAGTAATCCCACACACTATGAAACCTTTTTTGTAATTGCTGCTGTTTCTCATCATAAATTCTCACAAGAGTTATGGCTGCAGATTAAACTTAGTATTTCCAGTTTTGTAGATATTTGACTACTCTCTCTCCTTTTCCTGTCTTTCAAACTATTGATTTACCATGATTGCTGCCTTGAAATGGTCAAATGTATGAACTCCCTCATGTAGCACTCACACAAATGCTATTTTCACTGTTCTTTGTAAAAACGTCCTTCAATCAGTGGCTAGACTTTTAACTCAGTTAATGCTCTCTTTTCCAGGTAAAAACATAATTTCCTTTCTACAGTTTGGAGCTTTATGATGAGATGACTGTGAGGATTTGGGTTTTCAAGATCTCATTAGTACTCCTATGGTATCTGCAAACAAAATTCTGTAATACTACAGATGGGAATTTCAGAAGTCTCCATACAAGTTAGCTGTGAACACCAAACCTCAGGAAGTATTTATCTTTCTTCAGCACCTTTGACAATTCCAGTTACATTTTAAGAAAAATGCTAAAATAAATTCCAGCAGTTAACCAGAAAATGATGAATTTGAAGTATTTTCTGAATACATAAATACAAACGCACAAAATTTTCCTATTGACTGGACTGCAATTTCAAACTTAATGCCTGCCAGTTTATTTAGCTGGGCTATGCATGACCAGTATTATTACAGTATTATAACATGTATATGATTTTTAATCTATTAAAACCAAACCAGGTTAATTTTATGTGTGCTCTGTTTAAGAAACACTTAAAACGCTGGATTTGAAATTATTTCCATTTTCCAAACAAACATACTGTAATAAATATTCAGAAAGCAATTTAAAGTATTTTTAGTAGACTGAAGATTTGAACAGTCTTTTTGCTTTTAAATGTTCAAAATGTATTACAAGTTCTATAATTAGGTTTTTCATAATCTATTTATACTTACTGTCCTCTCACCATTAATCCATCTCTAACTTGTGTCACATTGATACCTTCAATGGTATTTACTAGAATACCTTTAGAATTAAAATTCAATAGAGGCAAGTCCTGTTTCTTTCTTTTCCATGAACAATGATGAATGTCCAGCTGAAGCACCATCTTCAGCCATTGTTCACTATTCCAAAGAGAAAAAAGGAAGAAATTTTAGATATTGAACTGTATTCTAGAAGCTTACTATTCATCTCAGTTATGATACACAGTTAATGTTGTAAGAGGTAGTACGAGGCATTACATACATAGTTGTTCCCTCTTTCTTTTTTTGTCTCCAGCCTTCCTCTCTTGTACCATTCTCAGAACAATGACCAAGCCTTCTCCAGATTTCTTTATCTACAATATAGTACAGACCTAAGGCAGCTTCCAGGAAAACATCTCATTTCTCACATTCCGGGGTTCCGCCTTGTCAGGGTGAGATAAGTCAGTGTTTCTACTTTTTCAACAGCTCGGCAAGTTTGCAATGTGGTAAGAGGTAGTGTTCTTTGTTAGTTAGAAAGTGAAAATGCTTCTGTTTTCACCTCTGAAGAAATTTCTTTCTTCTTCACAAAAAGACATTTGCTTTCTGGGAGTTTCTTTGCAACTGCAGGTATTTGTAGTCGTTTTTTATCCGTTATTCAGCTTTCTTCCTCCTGCACTTACCTCCCCACCCCCACCCCGATGACTACTTTTTAGATATTTCAAATCTCTACAGAGAACAGAACATTTCAACTATTTTTTAAATTATGTATTGCACCACTCCTTCAAGAATCACATGGATTTTTGCTCTCCTTGAGGCAGTAACTTAAAACACTCGATTGAAATACATCTGTACTCTTTATGTAGTGCTGTGGTAACTGAAGTCAGCTAATGCACCAAAAACTCTCCACAATTAGAACCTAAACAATCTAAATAGAAAATAAAGATTTTAGATATGCTGATGTCATTTATTTGTTCTACTGGTCTGAGAGGAGCTTGGGTGCCATTATGCTGCAAGGTGTGATTTTCTTGAGTAATCCCTTTTTTCTGCCTTTTGCCTGGATATGTGTCAGGAAAAATGAGAAAGGATATTTTTATGGGTCATGCAGTATCTCTGCTCCAAACATTAAAGAAAGTTCATTGTTTGCAATGATAGCAGCTTTCCCAGATGGCCTACTTTAATCCTTTCCAATGGTGTAAATGTTTATTCATATTTCACGACTAGAAACACACCAAACTACTAAATGATGTGTAGGCATTCAAAAGAGACAAAGTATTTCAATTATTGTGAACATACCATTTATACATGTCCTGTTTACAGACATCTATTCTGGACTAGACTTAAAAATAATACTCTAAATAAGCTCTTAGGAAACAGTTGATCTTTTATTTGTTTTCACAAATACATACAACAGTAGAAAAAGACATTCAAGCCACATACAAAAAATATTAATGTCAAGCCACAACAAATGCAATTTAAGTAAAATGTCATACCCAGAGCTAAACCAAACATTCTATTTTCAATTACTTTGATGGTGACATTATTGATTCCTGATTTTTTTTTTTTTTGTATGTACAGGCAAACTTATAAACACATAAAAGAGTAATATACTGTAAGATGACTTGTCCTTCTTGTATAGAAACAGTCATGAGCAGTATCAGAGAATCATACAATCATAGAATAATTTGGGTTGGAAAGGACCTTAAGATATCTAGTTTCAACTTCTCTGCCATGGGCAGCAGGACAGGTTCTACTCTCCTTTTGGAAAGTAAAACTCAAAAAAAGATTAACTGATTTAAAACTTATATCTCTGTAAAAAGCTGGTACATGGTTAACTTTAATGCTTTTAGATAATTAGCATATGTTTTTTAGCGCTAAGTATTGCACATTTTCCTAGTGGAGACATGCTAATTAAAATGATATGATAGAATTTGTGCTTAAATAACGTAAATAATCAAATTGTTCTTGAAAAAATGCTGGTAGATACAACGAAGAAACACATTAAGTGATGTTATTGGTACAATTTTTTTATTTTACCCTTGTTGTTCTGATTGGGTTAACAGTGCATGAAGACATCTTCTTTCTTACTTTAGGCATAAAAATAAATTTTAAGGCCAAAAATGTGTTTGTTATTTGAATTTAAGATGCATTAATTTACAAGTCAGAGACATAAAGCAGATGTAAAACTGGGAAAAACTTTTCCAGAAAAACTTCACGTTTATATTTTTTAAAGTTCCTAGTGGCATAGGTAATTTATTGTAAAAAGAATTTTACATCATAAATATATATATTCATACATCACACTGTAAAAATAGTAATTCGAATTAATTATGCCCAGATGCATCACATTGTAATAGATTCAGAATGTAGAAATATGAATCTCTCAGAAGTTACTGCAACCTTCTCAGTGGTGTTTAGTCAGGAACAATATTTATTTTGGTCCTAAGGGGGGATAGTTTTATATCAGATAATGCTGCAAGACATTATTATTCTTACTAATTTGATGAGATGATATAAATCATCTCAGTTTCCCAGGTGTATAAATGCAAAATATTTAATTCTTCTGATAATATAGATCTCCTGTTTGGAGATGAGCAGATCATCTTCAGGAAAAAGCAAGGCAAGACTTGGATTTTCATGTTCCATATGGAGGGGGGTTTTTTTGTTTATTTTTTTTTTTTTTTTTGCAAATTTTTAAGTCCTTTTTATCTCCTGCATGTTAATAGCTGGAAGCATGTGTGAAAATTCACCCTTTTCTTCTGATATTCTAAGGATTTGAGACAAATGTTGATAAGAACTTGAATCCCACTAGAATGGTTCAAGATGGACCTGTGATATTTTCTTTGTCCACAGTCCTGCCAGCTCCCTACCCCTATTTATTTTCAGCACTGAGTTCATGAGCCTGATTTGTAGCTGTTACCTGGCATCTTTTGTGGCAGCCACAGCTGGACTGGTATAGACAAAAGAGGCAGGGTTGGACAAAGACACCTTACCCACTTGTCGTGGGTTTAAGCCTAGCAGGCAACTTGGAACCATGCAGCTGCTCGCTCACTCCCCGCCTTCTTCCTCCCCCTGCTCCTAGAGAGATAGGGAGGAGAATCAAAAGAATGTAACTCCCATGGGTTGAGATAAGAACAGCTCCGTAAGTAAGGTATAATAAAAAAACACTACTGCTAGCACAAAGACACCTTACCCACTTGTCGTGGGTTTAAGCCTAGCAGGCAACTTGGAACCATGCAGCTGCTCGCTCACTCCCCGCCTTCTTCCTCCCCCTGCTCCTAGAGAGATAGGGAGGAGAATCAAAAGAATGTAACTCCCATGGGTTGAGATAAGAACAGCTCCGTAAGTAAGGTATAATAAAAAAACACTACTGCTAGCACCCGTAATAATAATGTTAAGGGAAATAACAAGCGGAGAGGACACAACCGCTCACCACCCGCCGACCGACCCCCAGCCCCCGACCCGAGCAGCGATCTGGGCCTTCTGGGTAACTCCCCCCAGTTTATATACTGGGCATGACGTGCTGTGGTGTGGAATACCCCTTTGGCCAGTTTGGGTCAGGTGTCCTGTCTCTGCTTCCTCCTGGCTTTCCCTCCTCTCTGGCAAAGCATGAGACTGAGAAAGTCCTTGGTCGGAGTAAACATTACTGAGCAACAACTAAAAACATCGGTGTTATCAGCATTGTTCCCAGGCTGAAAGTCAAAACCATAGCACTGCAGCAGCTACTAAAAAGGAGAAAAAGTGACTGCTGTAGCTGAACCCAGGACAGATGCCTTATTCCATACCATTCACATCA
Organism: Nestor notabilis; assembly: GCF_000696875.1. Taxonomy (NCBI): domain Eukaryota; kingdom Metazoa; phylum Chordata; class Aves; order Psittaciformes; family Psittacidae; genus Nestor; species Nestor notabilis. The sequence continues at coordinate 5,274 of NW_009933212.1, read as the reverse complement.
TGCTCAGATCCAACATTTTTCAATATACCATCACTTTTGTGTCATATATATATACATAAATATATACACCTACACCCACACCCAAAGAGAGATATCATTCCCTAGTCCATGGACCAATCCCTATAAAGCTGCTGAATTCATCCAGTCCATGATGTCAGGCTCCATCTCTTGTCACAGTCTCTCAGGGCAGGAGGGACGGTCTGTAGTGTTGGGTTGTTGTCTGCTGATGACGCCGTCGAACTCATCTGGTCACTGCTGAGCTCATCTGGTTTTGTCAAAATTCTTTCTTTGTTTGGGTGATGATAGGAGGGAAGTCAGGGTTGGTTGCTGGTGGCCTGTAGACATCTAGCTGGTGGGCTGTAAAAGTGTTATATCGCAGGCAACAGCATACAACTGAGTTCATTGGCTGTTTTCCCCCAAAATTAAATCCCCTTGAGGTACACATTGGACTTGCCCATCTTCCTGCATTACCCACCAAGTTTGGTGAACCCAGAACACCACTTGATACACTGATGCATTAAAGCATCAAGGTGTCACTTGAACACAGTCAGTGAAAAAAAGAACAAAAAACTGGTATCTCCTGATCAGCTGTGTTACAACAGATTATCAAATCCAGTGTCACATGAGTAAACAGGACATCTGAAAGAGAGAATATTTTGGCAAGTATCCTACGAAGATAAATCTCATACATTAGTTGTTATTCTACTGTAATTATACAACATAGGGATCAGTGAAATTTTGCTCCTAGTCAAAACATTTAAAAATATGGTGGTTTTACCATTATAGCATAGTAAAATGCCTTTCCAGCTTAAACTGCCTATATGAATTCAGTTTCAGAGTCATAGAATTATACATTTAAATAAACTGATTTGAATATAAAATACTCTGCATCATAGCATTTAACATCACTGCAAAAAACACAGCATGTATCTTTCTATAAAAGCTATGTTTCTGGGGTTTTTAATTTTCTTAGTTTTTTTCATTCAGCTGAATGTATCCTGGCTGATTTTTTTAATAAATAATTAACGGTTCAATGTACAAGCCAAGTGGGGCTTTATACTAAAAACCTGAATTTAATCTTAGGAGTTTAGTAGAAACAGTACCTTTATAGAAAATGCAAAACAGGCAGAAGACTCTCAACCCCAGGAGCCTTTTTGGAGCTTTAAGGTATTTAATAGCAGTTCTTGTTTCCTTAGTGGGTACTGGGAGATTTAACTTTTTGCTTTTCTCATGATCTAGTGCCAATTTAGGGAATGCCTCTGGGTGAACTCAATTTCAGAATATAACAAAATGAAAACCTTTACGTGTTACTTTCCCCTTCAGAATTCATCACGGTCATTTTTTCTTTATTTGGCAATTGAAAAGTTCCTAACTAATAGATATTTGAATACATACAGCCTTTTCAATAAATTGTAACATTTGAAGCAAAAATAAATTAAGTATCCTCATTTATAGTCAGGATTTTCTATTCATATTTGGGGCAGAACTCTTTGTTTAGGTGGTGTTGAAACCTGAACTCTTTTTGCAGCTCGTCAAATCCACGTCAAGGATTGGGAGCAAACCGTGTAACTTTTCCTGATATGAAAAAGGACTCTGACATGGTGAGCTGACCTGGATTTTGAATTGATGGAAAAACCTGTATTTTCTCATGCAGAAGTCAAGAAATATCCAGCTGTTCTGGTGGCTTCATAAAAACATACATATTATATATATATAGTACATGGCAGACTAAAGATTGTCAGAATCCCTTCTGGTCTTTTATCTCCAATACTGGAAAGGCCTGTTCTAGCTTCATGATCTACCTGAAGACTGTGGCTAGGAAAGTTTGCAATCTTAAAATGGGCTTAAAAAACCTAGGTATTCAGCATGAAATCAAGTTGTCTTCCTTCCCTCATTCTGGCAGCCAACTCCATTGTAACTCTTCCCACATTTCTGTGTAGACCTAGATGCAATAACAGAAGCACTTTAGTAATCTTAATGTTGAGGGTATTTATAATTTCAGGAATTATCATAATGCTTGAAGAAATGTTTACTGCTCTGGCAAATTTGACTGTGGGACTCCTCGCTATCTTATGATCTACAACCTGGAAAAAGGAAGAAGAATTTCTCAACAATGTGTTTTAAAGATGCCCAAAAGTAACACTTGACTGAGTGCAACTTCCTGGAAAATTCTTTTGTACGTCTATTTAAAAAGTCAGCTTTAGATTTGACTCCTGTGATCTGCTAGGAAGGTAAGGTACATTCCTCTGCCACTGGAACAGGAGTGCTGTCATCATGCCTGGGCCCAAGCTAAGGAGTAGTGCTTTCACTCTTAAAAACCCAGGAACAAGTGGTATCCCTCAAGAGTATGTATGGGAATTGATGCTGTTTAGTATCTTCACCAATGGTATACTGGGATTGGCCTCTAGTGACAGGACAAGGAACAATCGTATTAACCTGAAAGAGGGTAGATTTAGATAGAAAGAAGAAATATTTTTTATTGAGGGTGGGTGGTGAAACGATATAACGGGTTGCCCAGAGAAGTTGTGGATACCCTGTCCTTGGAAGTGCTCAATGCCAGGTTGGACGGGGCTTTGAGCAATCCCTCATGGAAGGTGTCCCACTCCATAGTGGGAGGAACTGACTAGGTGATTTAAAACCCAAACTATTCTGTGAGTGTATAATTCTGTGAAAACACCGTGTGTGTTCAGCATCTGTACCCAGCCCAACCACAGTGACAGTAACTGAAGCAACTATTTCATGTTTCACTCCTCCGCACTTCAGCATATACCTGTGGTAAACTCCACTGCATTTCCTTAATGGGTTGACATTCATCTCATACTTCCTTTCATAAGCTGCCTTGTATTAGTAGCAGGAGTTGTGAAATTCAGCAACTGATAATATAATTTTTGTCTTTTATGGGGGGTGGGGTAAGGTGAGTGTACAGGAATCAGCCTGGTGTCAGATGCTGTTTTCTAAGCCGAGTTAAACCCTGGTCATTAAAACCTCTCCTGATCAAAATTACAACCCTTCACATTTTCTGCTGGACTCTACTGAGAAAACCATGTTTGACACCTATTTCTCAAGGGGTTTTAATTCATTTAGAAAAAAAATGTGCCTCCTGGAAAAAGGTAACAGGCTTCCATGAATTTAAAAACAATCAAATGGGTTTAACCTCCTAATGAGCGGGCTTGTTTCTGCTGTATCCCATGAAGCTCATTTAAATTTAGTGGCAACTCTGACAGTACTATAAAATAATAAAGTTGATATTGTAATGCAGTTTGTTTCTTCACTTCAAGATTATAAAGAAATATATGCATATATGCATAGCAGTACATGCTGAAGGACACTACCACTGACAAGTCTTAATATTTATGGATTTAAATATGACTACAATTATCTTTCATAATACCAAAGCACGAGTTGTTCATTATGAGGTGAAATTCTGTAATGCTCTCTTGGTTCCTTTCAGCTACTTAATAAGCATAGTTGAGAGCATTTGTCATGTTCATCTCCTTCCAGACATTCTTGACTTCCTTTCCTGCCATTTCTGATGCTTCTCAGTGGTAAGTAAAGCAGTTAATGATATATTGTCATGGTTTAAGCCCAGCTGGTAACTCAGAACCACGCAGCTGCTCGCTCAATCCCCTCCTTTCTTCCTCCCCCCACTCCCGGAGGGATGGGGAGGAGAATCGGAGGAATTTAACTCCCACGGGTTGAGATAAGAACAGCCCAGTAACTAAGGTATAATATAAACCACTACTGCTACCAATAATGATGATAAGGGAAGTAACAAGGGCAGAGGACACAACTGCTCACCACCCGCCAACCAATACCCAGCCCGACCCGAGCAGCGATCTGGGCCTTCCGGGTAACTCCCCCCAGTTTATATACTGGGCATGACGTGCTGTGGTATGGAATACCCCTTTGGCCAGTTTGGGTCAGGTGTCCTGCCTCTGCTTCCTCCTGGCTTCCCCTCCTCTCTGGCAGAGCATGAGACTGAGAAAGTCCTTGGTCAGAGTAAACATTATTTAGGAACAACTAAAACCATCGGTGTTATCAGCGTTGTTCCCAGACTGAAAGTCAAAACCACAGCACTGCACCAGCTACTAAGAAGGAGAAAAAATGACTGCTGTAGCTGAACCCAGGACATATATTTAAAAACTGACTTTGTGGTTGAAGTTGAGATTCCCCATTTTTACACATCATCACTATTAGGTGATTCTGTTATTAAGTTTAACTTTGGGTTTCATGCTTGAATACAAATGCTACTTTGTGGGTGGTTGCTCTTTGCTAGTAAGTCAGCCATGTACATCTCAGTGCTTGTACAACTTCAGTAAGTAAGTGATCTGTGCATGCATAAGCACACTTGTGCTAGCTTTTCACCCTCTATGCATTTATAGTAAATAATGAAATAACTGCAGCCATAATATATAGCTGTCTTTAAAGGCAAAATTAACATTTTATGTATAAATTACTTTTTTTTTTTAATGGACAGAGCACAATAATGTATTTGCGTATCCCTTCTACACTTAAGAAAAATGTCTAGAACTATACTGAAAATTCAAAATCCCAGCATTTTAGGTTAATAAAGAGCACACAATTACTTTATAATCTTCAAATTACTTCACTATGTTTATTTTAACTGATTTAACTATTGATTTCTCCCACTTCTACATTGTTTTATGTGTCCTGGGTTCAGCTGTAGCAGTCTTTTTCCTTCTTAGCAGCTGGTGCAGTGCTGTGTTTTCTCCTTTAGTCTCAGAACAATATTGATAACACACGAATGTTTTTAGTTGTTGCTAAGCAATGTTTACTCCGATCAAGGACTTTTTCAGTCTCATGCTCTGCCAGTGAGGAAGGGCATGGAAAGCTGGGAGGAAGTACAAGTAGGAAACCCAACCCTAGTGAGCCAAAGGGGTATTCCATACCATAGCACATCATGCCCCGTATATAAACTGGGTGGATTTACCTGGAAGGCCCAAGTTGCTGCTTGGGTCAGGCTGGGTACTGATCGGTACGTGGTGAGTAATTGTATTGTGCATCACTGCTGTTTATTGTTTTGTTTTGCTTTTCCCCTTTTAGTTTTGTATTCTCTCCCCTTGTTATTTCCCTTATCATTATTATTGGTAGCAGTAGTGGTTTGTATTATACCTTAGTTACTGGAGAGCTGTTATCTCAACCCGTGGGAGTTAAATTCCTCTGATTCTCCTCCCCATCCCTCCGGGAGTGGGGAGAGGAAAAAGCGGGGGAGTGAGTGAGCCGCTGAGTGGTTCTGAGTTACTGGCTGGGCTT
>NW_009933211.1:49142-56413 GCF_000696875.1 Nestor notabilis | reverse complement strand
GGCCCGGCTGGGGCAGAAGTAACCTTTGCTCTCAGTCCAGCAGCTAGGAAAGAGGGAGAGGTGCTATCTCAGGGCATTTTTGACGCACACCGTGAACAAATAAAAACATACCTAGATACAGCCAAGAGGTTATGGAGCTAAGAGGTTTAAGCAACAACGTTTGTAGAGAGACGCCATCGTGTCCAGTCCCACAGCAGACTTTCTCCTGCTGAGCACGGCTCATTGCTGAGTTACTGCCCTAAGAGTTTCAGCACAGGTAATATAAGATTAACTGGCTACCATCACTAACCAAAAAGAAAATTTGAATCACACAGAAGTCGCATGAAATACTCGTTTGCACCAAAACTACATCAAATACGTTAGGCTCAACAGGAAAGGAGTACAAATGCAAAATTTGCCATTGCTGTTGTGGGGGGGAGAGGCCATGGCCCTGCAGAGCCATGCTGGTATGGAGCATCCATGACCGCTGTGCAGTGAGGCATGGTCATGGTTTCTGTGCTTTTCAAGGTGAGGCTGCTCACCTGGATTCCAGAGACTCACAGCAAGTCACACAGGAACCAGCCTCATGGATCCCTTTCTCCCCAGGGAGTTTCTGCCCTGTCTAAACCATTCCAAACAGATGCCTGTCTAACCTCCAGTGACTGATACTTTCACAGTGTTCGCAGGCAATCTCCTCCTGCACAGTGTTATACATACGGCGGAAGACAAGAAACTAGATCTGTACATCATGTAGTTTTGGCCCCATGCTGCTCTGTTTCTAGAGGACATAAGTAAAAGATTTAATCCCTGAGGACTGTATAAAAAGGTGCTGCAAAGCTGGAAACTTCCATGCATCTTCTTGGTCGTCCTTAGATTTAAAATCAGTAACTCTTTTGAGTTTTCCGCACAGGCTACTTCACACATGCATTTTTCCTGTTCTTTTCAGCTGGTTTCAATTTGTACTGAAGATTAATGTCCTTTCTGAACACACTCTGAACATCTTGTTTCTGAGGTAACAAGAGATCCTCACCTCTAAAAGCATCAGCATCAACTCCTTGAGCACTGCTTATGCAGCTGTTTGTAGGCCTACATGATCAGCTGTACCAGCGAAACAACACAGCCTAACAAAGAACAAAGAGTGGGGGAGGGAAGGACAAAGATAGCTCTTGTAGGTTTTTTTTAACCCAGATCATTTTGTTGATCTGATTTACAGAGCAAACCTGCAAAACCAGTTTCTTGTCGTTTAGCTCACTGAACATCTCATCAGTCAAGCTTGTCTCTTACTATCTGGCTGGGATAATTTCCAGCTGTTTCCAAAGTAAAGGCTGTTTTCTTCAAGGCCACTATCTTTGGTCTTCCACTCTCCTTTCTGCTTTGAAAAAGCTTTGGGGAAAAAAAAATTACAATGATAAGCAACAGATATCCCCCCCCACCCCCAACTTGACGTTAACAAAAATTGGTTTTAATTCAGACTTTGCATTAACATTTAAAATTGTTCAGTGACATGAGACTATAAGGAGCCTTCAAATTGCAGAGAGATTCTGACACAGCTCGCAGGGCTGCCTGATTTCTTCATCCCTTTGCTCCAGAAGCTTGCCTCTTGCCTTCTCCCTCTTCCATATTATGCCTTTTTCCCATCTAATTCCCTGTCCCTCTCAAAAAACAAGGCAATTTATAAATCTATGACTCTGACTCCTACCACTTGTAAAGAACCAGGACTGCACAGTCTTTCTTGGGCCATATGTGTCTGATAAAACCTGCATCATGTTAGGCAGTGGCTTGGCAAGCACAAGCTCGTATGCAGTGCTGAGAAACCTGCCTCCTTAGTGACTGAAACTTTACATGAAAAGGGGCAGACTTACCCTGCTTGTCAATCCACAACTCTCAATATTCCATCTACTCTTACAGTGTCAGCTGCATTTCTTTAAAACACAACTGCTGTAGCAAGATAATTCATGTAAATTGCAGCTTACACAGGCAAGATAGCAGGCTTTCAGAGCTGCAGAGGGACACCTGAAAACCAACTATGGGGCATCAAAACAGGAGGCATACCTGAGGATTTTTGCCTATGTAAAACTTTGTTATGGTAGCTCCAACTCATTTTTTCTTCAGAGAGAACTGTGGTTGGCAACTGGAAGAGTTCTGTTTGCAGGCATCTCCAGTTTCACTCCAGCTCACTGGGTAAGAAAAGAACAAAAATCAGTCTCTAAGCCAGATTACATTCCTGACTGTGAAACTAACAAGTTGATAGGTAGGTTTCAGAATAGCAAACATCAAGGCAGTGATTTTAAATGGAAAGCTAACAGCAGTCTTGACTAAAGGCAAAGGTTAACCTGTCTCCCTAGTTAGTGTCCTCACTGCAGGATTACAAAAATTATTCCGTGGGAAAGCAGTAGGATGATTTACGGTTTTCCCTTTTCCAATAGCAAGACAAGAAATGCCAGATCTGCTGCCAAGTGCAGTTCCACAAGGGAGGTTCCCACCTCAATCAGCTTTAGAAGCTGACAAAAGAGATACTGCTGTTCCTTTTAAAATCTTGTTTTCCAGATTTGAAGGTGCTCATTTTGTCACGTGTGTATCTGCATGCAAAGCCTCATTTAGCCAGACTGCCTCAGTCTAAAACAACTTCAATAACTAGGGCTCCTTGCCAGTTTCTGTGGGACAGAGAAGTACAAAAGTGCATGTGCACATAAATACACACGAGCCGTATCTTTTCAAATTCATTAAATAAAAAGGGGTGTGCCTCCCCGTGCTAGCTTCTCCTGTTCCACGTGGAGCCTCTGGTGGGATCTGAGGAATCTGTGTAAGCATTTATAAAAGCACTTGTATGTCCCTTCCTTTCATAAAGTAGGTGATAAAATCCTTCCTGTCAATATTTATAGATTTCTTGGACACCAGCCTTTGTGGTAAAGTTTTTTGTACTCATTTATAATTTTAGGCTGCTTTTTGTTTATTAAGAGTGGAAATGAAAATGTTGTTCCATGACCACTTTTTAACTAAAATAATAAGGTAGCAGAAAGAGTGCAATATGGTCAATTGCATAATGCTGTATGAAGGCAATTTTTTTAAACACAGCATGGTAATTGTCTTGAACCCCAAAGGGCAAAATAAGATAAGCGACTTGCATCATTGTAAAAGTTGCAACAGAACACAAGAAAAATAGAGTATAAGAGTAGGCAGAGATCTTGGGAAACAAAGTTGATTAACAATGCATGGATAATTCACTGCAGGGTATGAAGAATTATGTGGGTGAGTATACAAGTGATTTAAAAAAAAAGCGGCATCTGTGTACCTGCTACAGTGACTCAGCTCTGTAAGACTGTGAGAACAAATATTTCTGGAACAAAGCCTACAGTTCTTAGTGCCATGGTGTATCTTACCCTTAATTTATGCAGAATATTACTTTATAATCAAGAGGCAATTTGCTCTAAACAGCCGCTCAATACAGAACTTTAGAATTTGTAATAAACAAAACTGTTTAGACTGGGATAAAAAAAAAAAAGATCTTGAAATTAAAAACTGCAGAGAATCCAACAGAGTTGCTTGCCATGTGTGGCAGTTGAGTAATGCTTTATTTATTTTTATTTTAAAATTAAAATATCATTAACCTCTTGGGGAAAAAATAGATCATACATTCACAGAATCATTTAAATTGGAAAAGACCCTTAAGACTATTGAGTCCAACTGTTAACCTAACATTGTCAAGTCCACCTTGAAACCGCGTCCCTAAGTATCACATTTACATGTCTTTTAAATACCTCCAGGGATGGCGACTCAACCACTTCCCTGGACAGCCTGGTCCAATTCTTCACAACCCTTTTGGGGAAGAAAGTTTTTCTTAGTATCCAATCTAAACATCTCCTGGTGCAACTTGACCCTTTTCCTCTCATTCTCACTTGTTACTTAGGAAAAAAGACAAACACCCCATAGTAAGGTCCACAGTGAGCCTTTTTTCCAGGCTAAACAACCCCAGTTACCTCAGCTGCTCCTCCTAAGACTTGTGCTCTAGGCCCTTCACCAGCTTTGTCTCCCTTTGGACCCGCTCCAGCACCTCAATGTCTCCCTTGTAGTTAGGGGCCCAGAACTGAACACAGGATTCGAGGTGCAGCCTCACCAGTGTCCAGTACAGGGGGATGATCACAGCCCAGGTCCCGCTGGCTGCGCTGTTGCTGATACAGGCCAGGATGCCATTGTAGCCTTCTTAGCTGCCTGGGCACAAGCTGCTCATGTTCAGCTCTGCCAGTCAGCACCCCCAGGTCCCTCTGAGCAGTTTTCCAGCCACTCTTCCTGAAGCCTGTAGCATTGCGTGGTGTTGTTGTTGCCCAAGTGCAGGACCATTTTAATATATATGTATACATACACATATGTAATATGTATGTTGTATACATATGTATACATATTCAACCAAATGTATATTCAGCCAAATAAAAATAATAAATGAACAAGGTTGTTTTGACCTATTTTGCTTATTTCTAAATTGGAAGAATACAAAACAACAGATGGAAGCCTATGACACCTGCAGATCCCACTGTTCTGTTTTTTAATAAGTTGCATACATATTCCCATTCATGCATGAACCTAAACAAGCTCTGAAAAGAAGAAATAAAGGCACTGTTGACCCATAGAAGGACAGCAAATTCAAAGCTTTTGACTGCCACTGGAGCCCAAGCTTCTCATTCAATATTTACTGCAGTCATCACTTCTCACACTGAACTTGAAACACTCAGAGGGTACGAAAAGGCTGATAAATGTACAGATTTTTCAGTAGATGGACACAGAACAAGAAAGTGTAGGGGAAAAGCATAGAGTTAAATGCCAGAGTGCTCTTGCTGTGTACTGCAGGGTTCTGCCCTACCTTAGTAGTCATTTTGATGACAACAGTTAAAGATTTGAAACTTTCTCCCATAGTTGCAAAGAAATGATTTAATGGCAGCTAAAGCATTAAAATTGGAAGGATTCAGAAAACAAACGAACTTGTACTGCAGAAGCTAAAACCTGGAATACAGCTACCTAAAAGAAATGGGGATGTATGTTTTGTCCAGTGGATGGCAAATGGGAGATACTTGCAATGTAGAAGCATCCAATTGCATAAAAGGAAATAAAAATCTGTCTTCATTTTAAAGTCTCATTTAAAACATTGAATTCCATTTCAGCCACTTCACTACAAGAAAGAGACTGACAAATTGCAGACAATTCCAAGAAAATCTTCCAGGAAGTAATGAATTATCCAGGAGAAGGAATGGAGACACCTTCCAGGGCAAATCCAAAGTTCAAGGTATGTATTTACTACAGCAGTGCTTTGCAAATATCTGAGGGTGTAACTTTGAGGCATGGAGGTTGAAGGACTTGGAATACAAAAAGAGGTGTGTGCCTGAGCAAATGTGGCTGAGAGAGTGACCAGCACAACCCATTCCTCCCAGCAAGGGAGATGTCGGTAGGAGAATGAGACCAATAATTTGTTGAGTGCCAATGGACAGGACATCTGAAACCAAGCATGTAAGTAGGTGGGACAAGCACCAGACTGTTAACTGTGAGAAGCCTATGTGATGCCTCAAGAGTAAGTGGGTGGCTAGATAGATCACCTGTTCTTTACTGTCTGCAGTCATCTGTATTAGACTGAACTGTACAATTCCCTAGCTGTCTTTCCTTTAATTGCGTTGTGAGTATAACAACAGAGTCCAATAGTTCTCAAAATATTCCTTGTATCTTATTTAAGCAAGGTCATTAGAGGGGAAAAAAAAGGGGGAAACATCTGTATGCTCTAATTAGCTAAAAGTGCTTGCAGGCAACATACAGTTCCTCGATGTTACTCTCTGTACTACACCAACTTCAGTTGCCTGCAGAACTTCTTGGGGGCCAGTCAAGGCCTGGCCCTATGCCCAGGTGCCTCTGTTCAGTACATTTGAATGCTCTGTCAGTGTTCATGCAGAATATCCACAAGTACGTTTCTTCTTTCAGGTTGTATACTGCCTGTTCACATGCAGAGAAAACTTGTCTACTTGTCCCGATTGTTCAGTTTTACACACTGGCAAAACCACAACCTTTATAAATCACAGCTAAGCTACACAGGTATTACTGTCCTCAAAAGCCTTGTAGCTGTCTTCAAATGGGCAACATATTCCATCTTTTGACCTCCAAAGTCTTATTTTTCCCCAGTACTATCTTGTACAGCTCCCGTGTGAGGCCATCTATGCACTGCACCTGTTTTTTTTTACATTAGGAGTTAGGAAGGATGATTGTCATAGGAGGAAAATTAACTCTATCCCAGACAAAACCAGGACAATGGTCCTTCACAAAACTCAAGATTTTCATCCCAGAAACCATAGCAGCTCGGTGCAAATCTCTCTCTCCCTCTGTGTGCAAGCAGAGCACATAGCTACACATAGCTATTCCTTCTAACCCTGTATCAGTTTTAACACCTTTGCATCATCATAACTTCCCTTGAAGCTACCCTTTCTCACTAATGTGACATCCTCATGAAATGTCAGAGATGGAAGGGAAGAGAATTCCTGATGAGGGAAGAAGAAATGGTGCAGTGGTAGAGCTTTTTCCCTCTTGTTACTGCAAAAGAAAGTGGGAGAAGAAAGCACACCATTTAGTTTTGTGCAGCTGCTTTTGCTCTGCATGGATGTTTTGTGCAGGAGAATTGCTGCAGAGCTCTGAGAGTGAGAGCAGAATGCCAAATATCCTGTGCTCTCAGTTACCATACCCTGCAGAGGTATTTCTATGCTGAAATATGGGTGACAAGCAACACTTGAAAGCTGCTTCTTCTGTGTCTCCCATGTAGCTATGTGCTGGTTTTGGCTGGGATAATTTTCTTCATAGTAGCTAGGATGAGTCGATGCTTTGTTATAACACTGAAAGCAATTTTGATTAATAAAACAATGTTTTAGTTATTGCTGAAAAGTGCTCACACAGAGTTGAGGCCTTTTCTGCTTCTCACACCACCCCAGCGGGAAGGCTGGGGGTGCAAAAGGAGTTGGGAGGGGAAATAGCTGGAACAGCTGACCCCAACTGACCAAAGGGATAATCCCATACCATATGATGTCATGTTCAGCAATAAAAGCTGGGGAAAAGAAGAATGGAGGGATGTTCGAAGTTACGTTTTGTCCTCGCCAGTAACTGTTAAGTGTGATGGAGCTCTGCTTTCCTGGAGATGGCCAAACACCTGCCTGCTGATGGGAAGTAGAGAATGAATTCCTTGGTTTGCTCTGCCTGTGTGTGTGGCTTTTGCTTTACCTGTAAGCTGTGTTCATCTAAAACAAAAAAAAAAAAAAAAAAAAAAGAGATAA
>NW_009933211.1:27234-48571 GCF_000696875.1 Nestor notabilis | reverse complement strand
TTCATAAAAAAAAAAAAAAAAAAAAAAAAAGAAGAGATAAAACTCAAAAAAACCCAAACAGCAGTGATGCACAATACAATTGCACACCACCTGCTGACTGATACCCAGCCTGACCAGAGCAGTCATCAGCCCGTCCCAGCCAACTCCCCCTTACATATACTGAGCATGATGTTCTATGGTATAGAATACCCCTTTGGCTAGTTTGGGTCGGGTGTCCTGTCTCTGCTCCCCCCCAGCTTCCTCTGCCCCTCCTCACTGGCAGAGCATGAGAGACCGAAAAGTCCTTGATCAGGGTAAGTGCTACCGAGCAACAACTAAAACATCAATGTGTTATCAGCATTGTTCTCAGGTTAAAGCCAAAACACAGCACTGCACCAGCTACTAGGAAGAAAACTGATTCTATCCCAGACAAAACCAGGACAAACTACTATTCAGTAGCCCCTAACTGAACTTATCACAGGATAGATGCATTTGAATTTAGATTTGTCTGTAATATGGACAAGGCAAAATGTCTTCCATCTTCCTTCACAGGAAAGATCCTAACAGATCTCTAGTGTCTGTAATGTTGGAATGGGGCACATTTTCCAAAATCTGCACTTCATAAATATATCTGTCAAGGAGGTTTATGGAGAATTGCTAAAAGAATGTTCAACTATATCCTTTTGTTCATTCTGTATAAAGCAGAATTTTAGCTTTCAGACCAGTGTCTTGCCTTAGGACTGACGTTTAGAGCTGAGCAGTCAGCACAGGTATCACTTAGTGTGAGGATGGAAAGAACAAAACCACAGAACGTGATGCAGAGGCAGCAAATTCCCGTTATTTCATAGAGCTGGCCTGCTCACCAGTGTGCGTGACTAGTAACTGAACCTTGAGAAGTACTAAAGAATCAAATGGTACTACAGCGTGGGAAGCATCTACAGTACAGCACATTTTGCCATGTTCCTGACATACCTCCAACACCCCAGGTAACTCTTTGCAAGGCCTGTGTAGAGCCCTGCATTGGTTTGTGTCAGGACAGAGCCTCACTTACTAACTTGGAGACAATTCTCTCCCACTTTTCTAAATTTCTGGGATAGCATCATGGTGTCTAACCTGGACTGAGAATCAGTTATTTAAGGCATTACTTTAGTAAAACAACCTTACCTATCACCTAACAAAGCCTAATCAACTGATACAAAATAATGAATTGACCTTATTAACCTTTTTCACTATGTCAATAAACACGTGGAGGGTGATAAGGGTAAGGGGCCTCAATCTGATCTCCTCTGACCTCCTCCTGTAGCAGCTCCTCTTTATCAAAGCCAAACCACTTTGGATGATTTTTGTAATTCATACTAATATTTTAGTATTCTCTAGCAAAAAAGCTCCAAGGTGTGACATGCAAACTTTTGTACAAGTATTTAAAGAAAAAATCAGCTTACATGGCAGCAGTAGCAAATTCCAAGTCTGCTTGTGCCGACTTGTCTGAACAAAAACAAATACCTCCATGTGAACAGTGGCTGCATGATGGTGGGTAACTACCTGACCACAAGGCAAAGGTCTTTACTCCTTAAACGCTTCCTGAACATTAGATAAACACTTTGACAGCAGCAATTACAGCTAGTCAATAGAACCTCACGGCTGTACATACTACATTCACCTGATCCTCTCAGAATGTCCCCAACAGCAACCCAGGTGGTGTTTGAACCTGTACGTGCAGCTCTGGATGTTGAGGCAAGAAAAGATCAGGGGAAAGAATGAGCTAAAGCAGTGTTTTGGTGAAACCTAATGTGCTTTAGGTAGGTGAGCTGATTAGGTTGGGGTCATGCAGTAGGTGGGCAGAGGTGAAAGGTTGAGATCTGAGTGAGGTGCATTACTCAGACAGGAAAGTTGCGCATGGTTTGTAGGAGTAGGACATGCAGCAGAAGGATGTCAGTGCATGGATCTGAAGGGGAAGGAATACAGTAGGAGGGAAGAGGCAGGCAGAAGAAACAAACCTCTTCTGACCCATTCTTGTGGTTTAGGGAAAAGTATTCAGGTATTACCTACAATGCTGACAAACAAATTAAAGTTTGAGACATGTCTGCCCCAGTTCAGTACTGATTTGCAAGTTATCTGCAATTGAAAGTGTACTTTTCATAATGCAGGCTATGTAGCTACCCACACAGAAACTCTTAAGTTAATCAACGGGAGTTACCGACAAAACAGGGCAAGTAACAAAGTGAGGTATAGTAGCTCCTTGCTAGGCTCAGAAACTGTGTCTGAGCTCCCTCTAGTGAGTTGTGTGGTTTTTCTACGCGCAAAGATCACTGCTCCCAGCTATCCCATAGCTATTGATTGGATAGCTAAATTCAAACCCAAATACTTCTAAAACAAATAAAACAGTCAAACGATCTTTGTACCTGTCCTGTAAGAATTCACATCAATTCTGCTTCACAAAGCTAACTTCTTTTCAGAAACTTCCAGAAAAGTAAAAAGAACAAATGTAGTTTTAATGGTGTTAGATACAAATTGAAACTAGACTGTTTGCAAAGCACTTGCAAAACAAAAGCAGCAGACTTGTATAACTTGCTACTGCAGGTAACATAAAAATTTTCTAAAACACAGAAGGGAGCATGGTAGAGGGGTTTTATCATAATGAATGCAAAACAACTGTCAGAAATAAGGCTGGCATATAGATCAGTTCACTTGATACTTTATAGAATAAGCAAATGGGTGAATCACTGACTTTTTTAAAAAGTTGGACTGCTCAATTTTCTGCATGGCAAATGAACTCTCTGTCTGTTTATTGATTTCCTCCTGGAATGATGAATGGATGGGAATTTTTTTATGTAATGAGCTTGAACTGTAGAGGCCAGGAAGCGCTGCCCCACTTCATGCAGGCACACACATCTACCTGTGTTTTTCCCCACAGTGGGAGGAGAAAAAGAATAGTTGTATTAAAACAACACTCGGCTATCTTGTGATGAATGTGTGTCCTCCAGCTCTACTGGTGATTTGCTGTGACTTTACTTCATGCGTCTGTAGCGTACATGTCCCCTTGACTTGGTTGTTACCTCTTGTCTGGGCACTACTGGTACAAGCAAGCTGTGGACATCAGCATTACTGTTTCCGGCTACTGCTGTTTCCTGGCTTGCTGTCATTTCTGCTATGCTCACGGGACTGCATTTTATTGTGTCATTCAGCCACAACCACAAATTAACTTCTGTTCATATATTCATCCTTTTTCAAGATGCCCATGCCACTGAAAAAAAATAATCCCTCTCTCCTAGATATGTACCACTAACAACCTTTTACAGTCCTACCTCTTCTGGGTACAGCAGAGTATTAGTTCCATTAAAGTTCCTGTCCTCACACTGCCCTACTTCACTGAGAACTCATTTCCAGAGTTCTCAGGTCCAGGTACATGTTAAGGAGTGGGCATGACAGCAGCCATAAAGTTAATCGAAGCAGGGTGAAAAATTGTTATCCCATCAGCCAAGGATGTGTGAAAGCTGTAGGGGAAGTTAATTTACCCAAATAAGGAAGAGAATGAAGAACTGAAGCTTTGCCTTTGACATTACCAAGCAGCAATATTTCCCTGCCCACCATATCAGACTTGTCATAGGTGTACCGGTAGGAGGTTTGTTCCCCTGATTTTACAAAAGATCTCAAAAGGAGAGGAAGCACCCAAAAGCTGTGGTAGTAGAAACCACTGCATTGTCTCTCCATCTCCCAGGCTAGTTCACGATTTGATCATGCACTAAGCATTTCAGTGGAATTTTCCAAAGCAGTTTCTCTGTGCTGTCCTACAAATCCAGTGGTAACTGGAGACTTCCAAGGAAAGTAACAGCCCCATTGACATCTGTGCTCGGTCAGCAGCTCTCCATGCTGCCTACAATATGCAAAAGTTTCTAGGTTTGATTTTAGTTAAGATGACTAATGCTGAATGAGCTGTGATATATAAGAAGAAAAAAAAAAGCATGTGGAATGAAAAGTACCTTAAAAATAATTTGGAGCAATGTGGTCAGATTCCTTATCAGAGAAAGCAATATAACGCTGAAACCATCTGGCCTGTGGCTGTGAAAACACAAGAGAGGCATAAACCCAAGTTAATGGCAGCATGCCAGAGCCTTGTTAAAAAATGACACATCACTGAAATAAACTAAGTGCTGATGTAGCACCACTAAAGGCTCTTTAATAGGCCTGGAGACAAGAGTGCCTTTACTTATTTCATTCTATACCTGACAGCAATACCTGCCTCCACAGAGGAAAGGCTATTTCTAATGATCACTCTGTTTCAGGTGCAGCCCTGAATACACGGTCTGCAACACTGAATACACGGCATCCCTTCAACTTCTCTTCATGGCCCCTGTGTCGCGATCCTGGGGGACAGAGAGGGTCTCTGGTGCTGCAGGAGCGAGCCCAGCTGCCACAAAGCCAGCAGGCGGCACCGCTTGCTTGTGCTGCCTCTGGTTTTCGATAGTTTAACCTTTATATATCCCGCTGATGCTGGTGCACGGACCGCACGGATGTGCTCTGTCCTATTTAGGACTGCTTTCCCTCATTAAGGCCAGGACTGCAGAGCTGTTGTTATTTCTCTTGATGTAAGTAGGGAGGGAATAGGAAAAATCCAAAGAAGAGCAAAGTGTGTAAAAGGTTCTATTTTTTAAGCTGCAGTCTGGAAAGTACTTGCTGCACAGAGGTCAACACTTTTTTTGAAATAAAAATCTGGATGCCTGTTTGGGTTTGAGGTGTCTGTTTATCAGCACTCACAGGAACTGTAGTTAACCATTTTGTAGGAGTTCTCAGTACTCTCTTCTCTCAAATTGTCAGCCCATGCGTGTGCCCTGTTTTCTCATTCTTGAAGGGACAGCAGAGAAGAGGGAAGGAAATAAAGTAAAACTGATAATTTCTGCTAAATACAAGACTGAGGATGTGCACAGAGCTAGACTAAACACAATGAAAAGATATTGTTATATCTGGCCTTTGCTCAAACAAAATTGTCTCTAGTTTTTCCTTCTGTCTTCCTCCAGCTCCTGGAAGCCATCAAGCTGTGCCCACAGCTTACTCCCTCTGTCTCCATGCTCCACATGTATCCTCTTCTAATTTGCTTCTGGTTTGCAATTTCGCTGGTGCACCTGGAAGTGCCACATTTGCAGAAAGAACATGGACCACATGGCCACACATTTTACTGATGGACAAGGAGGGAGAGGAAATCTCCCTGGTTTGATGTGGCAACATATTCCCAAGAATTCATTTTCATTCTTCACAAGTGTCTTTCAAAAATTGGAGGCACAAATTTTTGCTTGCAGATAACTAAAAAGTCCTCCTGTGTGTATGACATTTATCTTCCTCAGGTAACACTTGGAGGATCTCCCAAGGACTTTGGTTAGGGTTTGATGTAAGACATATTAATAACCTCTTAATCTTTGTAATACCTGTTTTGCTGGCAAAGTAATTGATTTAACACTCTTTTATGGGTATAAACAATATCTGTGCACACTGTAATGGACAATAAATAGTGGCCCTGAAATATTCAAATACAATGAGTATGTAGTCAAAACAAACAAATCTAGTGAAGATGAGGCTTTTAATATTTAACCTGTAGCTTCTTAAGCTTCTTAAAATAGTTTTCTCCATAGTCACAAGGGACAGAAATTTTTAGATTAAAAACATGAGAATCCAGTAAAAATATACACCCATTAGTTGAGACTACAAAAATATTGTTGGACCTGGCATAAAACATGAGAAGTTGGAAGTAAAACACACAGAAGAGGCCTTCAGCTCTGATTATCAGTCTTCTAGAAGCAAATGTTTGCATAAAATGTCTGAAATCTCAACTAGCATATTGTGTAATCACCTAGTAGCAGATAAGGATTCTGAACTGCAAGAAGAATATCCCTAAACGACCCTTACAAATAAGGCCCACAAGGAGTTTCTCTCTCATTCAATTCCAAAAGCCATAGCTGCAATGTTTTCAGTTTTATTCCCTCCCATTCCCCTGGGCCCTTTTGCTTTCTCCCAGGCTGAGCTAGCTTCACTATTAAATATAGCTGCCTCTCTCCCACACTCACATTGTTCCCTACAGCAGCCAAACAGAATGGCAAAGGACTGTGTTGGGCATGGATGGCACAAAGGTCTCCGTGGACTGTTTATAAATACATGCTTGAAAGGGAAAACAGCAGAAACGTTTATAGTGAACGTATTATTGCAGACTTCAACATTAATCACAGAGCAGCTTCAGGAATGTTGCTCTGGGGATCTTGCCACCCTAGAAACTTCCTGAAGCACTTTGGAAATTTTCCAAGATTTCACCAAACTTCTGGCCAAGCAGCAATACCTTGGGCCTACATCCAAATCTCAAGTGTAGTCAAAAAAAGCTGAACTTACCTTAAGTCCACTGGAATTTATAACTACTAGTAATTTTGTTTTCCTCACCTGCATCAGAGGTTTATGCTGGCTCAGATGTCCAGGAAATTAGTCACGCATTGATGGAAGCAGGGCAAATTCCCATTGTAGGTGGAACCAAAAAAGTCATAGCCATCACCTTCTCAGCTGCAACCTTGTGTCCAAGGTCAGTTGGATCCAGTTGCTCTGCAAAACCTTTTAGAAGTTAGACAAATCACCAAGAAGCTTTGAGAGAACTGATTGTTCCTCCCATGACTGCCAAAGTGAGAGTGAACAAGGAAGAATCAGTCACCTAGAGGGGCTGGTAGAACATGCTGGGAGCTGGCAAGAATCACCCAGATAACCTGTTTTTCACTCTTCTACCACTTTTTTAAAAGGGACACTCATTCTGTGTAGTTACACAACATAGGTTTCAAACTTGTAATTACAGTGGATGGTTCTGCCTCGATATTGCTGGAGGCAAACATTCATGCAATGAAGCCATGGTATCTGTGACAACAACATCATGTGCCATGCTGATCAAAACTAGTTCATGTCTAAATTTTAGCATCACCCTTCCTGGTGGTAATTACACCTTACAATTAAAAAAGAATCATCATCAAGGCTGTGTACAAACACTATGCTCGTATGAAACAAGGAACTCAATAAGCAAAATAGTGTAACATTTATTAGTAATCTATAGCATATATTTTCAAAAAGTCTAATTAGTTTAAGGGCCAAAGGATGGAACTTCTGTGATAATGATTAGTCTCATCTTTCATAACTGGAACTAGGTCAACAACAAATTAAATTACCCAGCCAGCATGAAAAAGATGAATTGCAGGAAAATTAAAACCTGCTGTTAAAATACATTTCCAGCCTCTCTTGCTAACCCACCTGGAAGGGAAAATCCAGTAATATCAGGATGTCAGTGTCATGAAAAGGAATTAGGCAGTGTCATGCTGATTTCCAGTTTCTGAAATGCAGTGTTATAAGAATCAAAGAGAGAAAATTTACACCAGGGTGGTAAGATACAGGGTGATAACAGGGAAGTTAGAGCAGCCAGTTGTGGGATTCTTTCAGTATGGCTTTCACTGAAAAAATATGAGATAGCTTGACCTTAATTCATGTTGGTGTCAAATCACAACAGTAAGATATTTTTCTCTTTTCAGCTTTTTTTTTTTTTTTTAAGTCAAGAGTGTCTCAAAGCATTTCACTATTTTTAGGTAGGTGTCAAAAGTACTGGAAATTAAATTCCTCTACAGGGCTGCACTACAATTGTTGGAGGAAATTACACACCCTTAGGCCCCAGACATGTCCTGTCAAAGTATGGGTCAGGAGTGCAGCAACTGGGGAGCAGGGCTGTTCTTACACTGGTATATTCCCTGTACAATGTATGCGGGAAGTGGGAGAAGGGGGAGCAAGGTCTGCCTGTGTACTCAGTGGCTCTGAGAGATGCAGACAGGTACTACGAGCGAAGCATATACAGAAGCCTCATGAAATCATGACCTTGCACCACAAGCAGTATGTGCTTTAAACGCTAATTATAAACATATGTTTTAAGCATTAATTATAATAGTAATAAAATGCATACCTCCAAGATTAGAAGATCAAACATATCCATACAAGAATTTCTGTGCAAGAATAGTTGTGAAAATATAAAAATCTGGCTTTGCAGTAGCTAGAGGTGGTGTCACAAGACTATCTAAAGGCTTTTCCACATTTTGCTATGATTTTATTTTGGAAGAAAATAGCCTAATACTCAAAGTGTTCTGATTTTGATGGAGCTGAATATTTTAAAGTAATGTAGCTCTGTTGCTGCTTCTCTGAAGAGCTCTGTTTATTAAGATTGTAAAGTCCATGCCTCAAATCCCAGAAATAAGGCTGCTCATACTTTGTGATTTGGGCTTTTGGTACCTATATATTGTGATGTTGTCTTTAATTACATTAACATATCCTGTTGTCTCCAAGGATTCTTGTTCATGAAGTCACTGGGAAGCTATTCAGCATTCTTTTTCCCTTCCTTACTCAATGAGTGGATTCAGGTCTTAGTTAAAATGCCTCCTCCACATCAGATTCTACTTATGAAACTATTCGCTTGAAGCGATGGATTAGCACTAATTTAATTACAGTGTTTGAAGGCTTTCCTGTAAATATTGAGTTATTGCCTTAAAAAGATAGAAGACTTGATCTATGCAGTTTTGCACAATTTGAGAGAAGGATGCTCTACAAGGCACATGAAGCTAGTGCAAGTTGGGCCAAGTACAGACACCACGCATGGACCATTTCTTGTTTTGAAATGATTTTGAAATTCAGATGTAGTTACACTGGAAATCTGCAGTACATCTAAATAAAATTCCCTTCCTAAGGAGGAAAACTCAAAAGGAAACAAACAATATGTCTTAATGATAATGTGCATTCCTGGTGACATTTCAAGTCTAGTCTATCAGTAATTCACTTTAAGAAAGCAATGCTTTTCCCAGTAACAGAAGCAGCAGCAGCAGGAGCCTGGCTTTCTTTTAGAATGAGATATTTGAGGTCAAGAGACAATGAGAAACAAGAAATAGCCTGAAGAAAGGACAACACAGTTGCATCCTTTCCTCCCTTTTCCCTCCTCAGTTTGAATAAATTTGCAGCAACGAGTATTTCATCACAAGGAAAATCCCAGTCATATGACCTATTTTCATCTAATTACATGACCTACCTTTCACCATACCTGCTAAAGGGTTTTTTTTACCATTTACTCACACGTGCCTTGGAAATCATGACGTGCTGAAAAGCAGTATCTCAGTGAGGTGTGCTGAGTACCTCAGCTCATGAAGGTCTCACAGTGAATTTTAAAAGGCCCTCCTAGGGTTTTTCATCTAATGTCCATTTCTGGTTTTCCTATGTGACATAGGGATAGGGAACAGTAAATGGTGGCCCCGATGTACTTAGTACTCCCAGCATCAACTGAAAAAAATAGGACATGCATGGGTCTGACAAATGGGTGCACAGAAATATGGGTGCTACCTGCTGTGACTGTATTCTTTTTTTCTATGTCAGTAAGAGATTATGATGACATCACTGCTCTCTGCCACCACCTGACTATGTATTTGGAAGGAAATGGACAAAAGCTATAACCTGTACCTTCTGCACAACCCCCCTCAAGGGAGTTACTTATAAAAAGGAAAAAAAACAGAACCAGCCAGCAAGATGCCTGACTCTTTCTGCAGTTAAGGGCAGTTTCCACAGCTAGTATCTATGACAGAAGGGTGCTTCTGGAGGTGGCTGTACTAGGGAATTTCTAGGTTTTGTTTGGTCCAGAAGCTGTACCTTAATTTGGATCATTTTTTCCTTTATGTCAGCCTCTGGACATTGTTTTCAAGATTTCCAGTGAAAAGCTTATGATGGGCAATTTCTCAGTGAATCTGAGACTCTAAATCACTAAATATATCTAAATCAGTAAATCTCCACTAATCCTGTCACTACACTGAGTCACACAGTAGCAAAAAGCTTAATTGCTGCAAATGCTAATAGTACGGGGACAGACTTTCAGATTCTCTCCCAAAACTACTAGTAGAAACACTTTAGAAAACAACCTGGTCATATTTTCCACAGTCTATTCCTGTCCCTCCATCCCTCCCTCCCCCACAGGTAGCTACTGGTAATATTAAGACTACTAAAAGCTCTACTCCACTACAGATAGCATGAATGGGAAGGAGTAACAACAAGCCTGTATACTGCAGATACCAGATACTGAAATCCATAAAGCGACTGGTTTTACCCTTCATTCCCATAAGGAAATGCTAAGATGCAAAAGCAGTCTATCGTTCTACAGGTAGCTTAAAAGAGCTGTAAACCCTCACAGTATAGTCATTATGATGCTAAAAAAGCATCGTAAAAAATAAAACCAAATGCAATTTCTTTACCCGATAGCACAGCACAAAACCTGGCAGGAATACTAAAGTTTATCTTCCTATTTTCAATACTTCTTTCCTAGAGCCCCCCTGAAACAGCTATTATATTCACAGAAAACTCAAAAAAAAGAATGTGAAAAACAAGGAGGGTTTTCTTCCATTCTTTTTTTCAGGTGCAGGGTTCATTGCAGTCACTTGTGGCAATGCAGGTTAACCATTTCAAAGTGTGACCAGCAAATTGCTGGTATTGCTTAAAATGTTCTACTTCTGTTATTCCCATGACCACACTCACTGTAAGGAGCATCAGAGTGTGTACTGCTACATCACCACAGGGAGCATCAAGGGAGGATTGTCCCTGTTAGATAGGTGAGGTACCGAAACTCAGGAGAATTGAGTGGTGTGCTTAAGACCACACAGGAAATCTGTGGGGGAGCAAGCAATTAAATCAAACCCTCCCAAGTTCCAGTTTTGTGTTCTATCACTTAATCAACTCTCCCACCCACTTCAAACCATATCACAGCACAGCTGTTTTCAGGCACAGCCAATTTTTCTTTTTTTCTGGCCACATCAGAAAAATACTGAGCCAGTTGGTTAAAAGGGCTGTCATTGAGAGGCAAGAGTGAAGGTTTAGGAAAATAAAATAGAAAAGAACATAAGGACAGAACTGCAAATGGTCTGCTATCTAACAGTGCAGATGAGAATAATAGCCTGAAAAAAAAGTAACATTAACCTTGCCTTGCCTCTGTCCTAGCATAACCTGTTAAACCATGTTTCAATTAATCAATGTAATACTAAGTGCTCTGTGATGGCAAGGGCCACAGAGCATAGCCTTTTTTCCTCAAGAAACTATTTGAAGTCTGCCCTTCTTGCTCATATTTGAATGCTCTTGAAATCCTGAGGCAGTCTCAGCAGCACTGCTTCCATTCGAAACTTTCTGCAAATATTTTTATGGTTTCCACAATGCCTTTGTTTTGGGATCCTAAAGCTTTCAGTCCCTTCTACATATTTCTGCTTAAAAGGAATCAGGAGGTTTAGATTCTTAAATTAATTTTTGGGTGTGCTTTGGATAGAAATTACTTTGAAATACTTCTGGAATGACCACAGGACATACTGTGCAGTCTCTTCTGTGCTGGACTTCAGGAAATACAATCTCAGGCTCAGTCCTGAAGGACACTGCTTAATCTCCTGCTAGCAGTACATTTGACTTGCTGTTTTGGAGTTTTATGACTGAAACTCTAGACTTCTTTATAGACAGCTTATGGCTGTTCTGTTTAATTTTGAGAGACATACCACTGCTGCTCATTTCCATGGTCAAAGGAGCAAAGGGAAGAATACTTGCCTCCCTGTCTGCTCTGTACTGGGAAATTGTAGCTGTGAAAAGTCCTGGTACAAAGATGAGCAGACTGAGCTGGCAGTGAGGGTGGGCTCTGCAAGGCTTATTCTGCATTGCAAAATTCAGCCAGTTCACTAAAAATACTGTTTCGTCATCCTACTGCAAGAGTTGATAGAGATGGTTCTTTTTAATGGGGCTGTTTTATAATACATGAGTCACTTACTGCTAATTGCCATCTATTTTGCCTTTGTAGGTAAACCATGGGCTATTACCCAGCAGTGAATTGGCTCAGAAAAGCAATGCCTTATTTATAGAAAAATATGAGAGACAGTATATGCCAAAACAAAAGCAAACAAAACACACAAAAAATTACCATTGCTTAATCTTCCTCTTTGCCTTCAACTAAGGAAAAGCTTTCAATAATACAAAAATTGAAAGGAAGAAAAAAAGCATTTTGAGGGACACTAAGAGCATTTGAAATTATTTTCATCTTTCACATTTGCAGACAGTGATGACAACATCCACTTTATGGTCAAAACACTTATGCGCCTCTCAAGAACTTGATTTCTGCTGGGAGACAGAATCTGGTGACTGCTGCTTCTTTCCACATCACTTTGTTTCCTCACTCTTGGCACAGCACGATGTGTCTTGTGTGAAGCCCAGCAGAGCTGCAGCGCTGTGGCTTGACTTTTTTAATAGGATTCTCAATAGGGCCTGTTCTGCTGAGCATTGTTACTTTCCTGGTAGTTAATACAGCACGAGTAGTAGAGGTTAGATGGAGAAATGCAAAGTGACTACCGACAGCTTGAGCCTCATTTTCTGATGATAGGGGTTGCCATTATACTATGCGCTCCCATGCAGTCTGTTGATACAACTTGCCTTAATACACATAAATAGAAACCAGCTACCATGGGTATGATGATATCAAATACTAAAAATATGCTCAAA
Source organism: Nestor notabilis (assembly GCF_000696875.1). Classification (NCBI taxonomy): domain Eukaryota; kingdom Metazoa; phylum Chordata; class Aves; order Psittaciformes; family Psittacidae; genus Nestor; species Nestor notabilis. The sequence continues at coordinate 36,043 of NW_009933211.1, read as the reverse complement.
TAGCATTTGGACTTAGTGTTGCATACTAGGAAGAAAATTAATCTCTTAAATCAGTTTTATTCCTTAAAGATCACCACAAAATTTATGAGAATACAAAAATACCTTTAAAGAAAGTCTTTAAAGCTGTGTGAAGTCAAAGATAATGTGAACAATAGGGTACTTGTTTATCTTCTCTAATCTGTGCTGTCCTAGTGGGAACCAGGACCAGACAAAGGACCAGAAGATAGGATTTATAAGCTCTGGTCCTGCTTTGCTTCCTCCTCTGTGACCTTGTGCAAACCACTTAAATTCTTCTAAAGGAGTCCTATAAGGAATATTTTAACCGTTAGTCCCTGTCCTCCCTGAGAGCATTAAACTATTGTGCATTTTTTTTTTCTGTTTCTACAAAATCTGACTGGGGAAAAAACCTCAACATCACTGATAGATACAATTACCAGAAATATTTTTCATATATTTTACCAATAATATTTATCATCTTTGATTAAAGGTCTTTATTACATTCTTTCTGCAGCCTTTTTGCCCACAATAAACACAGCCTTTACCTTTGTACAACCTTGAGAAGTTGTTTCCCCTCACTCCATTTACTAACTAACTTGTACATGAAACTTCAGGTATTTGAATAGTCACTGAGAAACCTCAGTACGTATTTTTTTTCTTTGTAGCTCTTTTCAAATACATTCTTGTCTATTAATTACGGTGGGCCTTTCTGGAGCAACACTGCTAGTTTCTGTAGATAGTGACATTTGGATTTGCTGAAACTGATTGTTATAGATCCTTAGTGATTCAAACCTTTCACTGTCTTATTTTCTGCGAGTCCTTTCTATAGTGCACTGAATTCAGCTAGCTCATGAAAAGGAGTGTGAAAATATTCTTGCTACTTTCATAGCCTTAGAGACTATCTACTACTTTCATTAGAAATTCTGGCACAAAAGCTAGAAGTATTAAGCTGTACAAACATGAAGATTCTCAGCATCACATACGAGTGGCAAGATTCATGTTATCTCTGGCAAAAAACACCAATTCCAGTGCCTAGAGAAGCAGTGGAAGAATTGGCTTAATGCTGTCTCACCCTAATAAAAAGATGTCAAGGAAAACTGGTGAATGGTTCCTATATGAAAAGTGAAAAAAGTGTTAATTTGTAGGTGTAACATTTAAGTGGAAGTAAAAATATCCTCATGTTGCTCAACTTCTAGTTCATATATGTTTCACCGCCATGGAACTGTTACTCTCTTGTGCCAGGTTGCCAGTTCAGGAGAACAGAATGAATACTGACCAGCTGAAGGGGTGCACTACAGGAAATACTGGATTGGCACCACTTCCGTGCATTGCCAACAGCAACTGTGGAACAATTTGGTCATGTTTTGGCAAAACTCTGAAAACCGGTAAAGTTGTCTCATTGCAGTACTCAGCACGCGGCACTTTCTGGGGGAAAAAAAAAAAAGCGAAAACCAAACCCCAACCAACTCACCCCAACCAACAAAGCAGCAGACTGTAGCTCTCACTCTGAAAGTTGTTTTTTTTGTAACAGCTTTAAAGTTGATCAGTTTATGAAAGCACGAAAGTGGGGCGTAAACGCATTTTCAATGCCAAGCAATGAAATGGGATGCAATCATTAACTGTCATTTGACAGAAGTGTTACTGGAAACTTCCCCAAGAGCATAACAAATGAGTCCTACATCAGGGGCCCATCTTGGCTAAATTATGACATTTTGCCAGACAGTTTCTTGGCAAAAAGCAAAAGGAGAGAGCTGACAGATCTATTGTCATGTGAAGCTAGATTCAAACTTGTTTTCAAGAAAGGGCAGCTCAACAGTTGTAGGTTAACGGAGGACTTGGGTCTGGTAGTAGACATGCCTTTGAAATTTTGGATGTGCTTGAGTGCTGTCTCCAAGTTATTTAATTATTTATTTTAGTCTGCTTGCCACTAAAAACAAGCTCAAGTACAGAAATGACATTTGATTGAGATTTACTGATATCAGTTCTGTAGCATGTTAGGTGTCACAGAGCAAATCTGTAAAACAGCATGCATCTACTCCCCATCGCTGTTTTCTTCAAGAGATGACCACACGTTTTGGACATTACTGAATGCAGTAAACCCTAGGCTCATGTTATGCGAAAGAAGAATTACCACAACATTTAATTCAAAGTAATACAAATAACAAATGACATAAAAGAGCTGCAAAGAAGCAATGTCTAAAAAAATCATTTTTTACAAAAGGACTTTATAGTTAAATACTTTGGGCTTCCTTGGGTAACTATTTTAGAGAATTAGATTATTTCATGAAGGCACATGGAAGTCAGCATGTGATCCTTCAGACACCAGCTGCTAAAGAGTAGTACGAGAATCAGCATTAGTTCTGAAATCACTAAGGAATCAGTGAGTCATGGATAGTTTTTAATGTAATAGTAGTTGTCACTGCTATTTCAGTTTTGTTGTGGCCTCATTACTGATTTTAAAATCTTAATTTTGAGTGTAAGGTGGAAGAGGAAAGGGAGAAGCATACAGGATCTCTATTCTAACAGGAGAATGTTGGATCTCTATCAGGAGGGAAGATGCTGTGGACAAGGAAGTAAGAAGGATGAAAAGGACACTGCTAGAAAACACAGTGTTTAGCCTGGAGAGGAGGTGGCTTTAGGGGACCTAGTAGCAGCCTTCCAGAGAAGGTTACTAAGAAGCTCTTCACAGCAGTGCAAGTCAGGAGGATCAGAGACAACAAACTGAAATAGAGGTTCAGACTGGATATGAAGAGTAACTTTTTCACCTGAGGACAGCCAAGCAGTGGAATATGCCCAGCGAGGTTGTGCAGTCTCCATCCTTGGAGGGTTTCAAAAGCTGACTGGACAAAGGCCTGAGCAATTAGGTCTGATCTCAGTTGACCCTGCCTTGAACAGAAGGTTAAGGACTTCCTGAGGTCCACTCCTAACTGAATTACCTTATTAAAAAACAAAGACAGACCACACCCCTCCCTCAGAAAAACTACATTACACCAAAAAACAAACCAAACTTTAGGCATTTTATCTTCATTTTCCATTCTGGTTTGGGTTTGACCATGAAATTCTTATTGGAGGTACTGCTCATTTACTTGAATTTCACAGAAAATTTCTCAGTCTCTTTATACATTTAGAAATCACGGTACCCAAAACGGTTCATGTACTTTCTTTGGGACAGTTTTTATTTTTTTATTTTTTTGCTACAGTATTTAAATTACAAGCTTGGGTGATGGTTTCAAACACAATTATTTACTCCTTTTGTTAAAGGAAGCTGAAGTTGAATTTGTTACAAATAATTAGTCCTTTCAGATGCTCTTGGTTTTTACATTACAGTAGGCAAATGTGTTTTCTTAGGAGAGTAACATCCCTTTAGGTTACTGAGTGGAATAGTCCCCTGTCACACAAGAATCTAGACTTCCAATCTACTCTGCTTCTTTCATAGTTCAAGCTTGCCCTCTACTCTTGAAAACCCTAAAAAGGGTTTCCCTTTCTGTCAGACTACTTCCTACTGCTTGTCACCAGGGCTACGCATTTTTCAGGTATGAAGGCAAAGACATTTGGAAAATTTTAAAACATGGGCTGTATCTAGATCACAAACTTCTGCTGGCATATTTGGGCTGTGGGATATCTGCTTCCTTACTGACACTGTTTAGAAAACAAACCTGTAGTATAGTATGACTATGCTACAGTACAGTGCTTTTCTTGGTGTAATCCAGGCTATCTGGGGTGAGGGTGTTTATCATGTCATCAGAAAGCTCCTTCTGGCAGCATATGCTGAATCTTGTTGGTTTTCATGAGAATCTTTTCAAAATAATTATGCTCAAAGAATAAACTGAAGGTTTCTAGTAGAGTGCTGCATGTGATTAAGTGGCCACAACTTCTTTGAGGGTACAGTATAAGCCTGAAATCTGGTCATATTTTAAGAAATTACTTTCAACTACTGTCAAGTACTGAAGTATTCCCTGAATTTTCCTACCAACTATAAATTGTTGTATGCCAGCATAGTATGCCAGCCCTACTGCTAAGCAGAACAGTCATAAAGACAGTGGCAGGGAAGGAAAAAGAATAAATACTTATATGCAAAAGGCTTTAAAATGGATGGGGTGGGTAGGAAGCCTTTTTTTCCTCCGTTTTCTTCCTCCTTATAACAATCTTAGTTGTTGCTCAGGATTATTTTACCTCAAAATGCTCAGACAAGAGAAGTAACTTCAACTATTTCTTTCAGTTTGAATTTACCTGACGGTAAGATCCTAACCCCTCAGGTAACTCAGGCAGAAGCAATGTCACCAGCAATCCAAGAGAATTGTCACAGAAAGCAAGAGTTAGTACCATCAGCTTTTTATAAAGTAATGCCAACAGAAATTAGATCCAGATTCAACCACTTGGTTGCAACTGAGGAGTGAGCAGCTCAGATCAGGAGCTGGGCAGCCTGTGCACATGTGCCCCTTCTGCTCCCTCAAATCCTGAGAGACTGTGCACATGTGGTACCTTGGCATAGTTAGGAAGGCTGGAGAGATGCTCCAACTTACAACACAAGTGTAAGGTAGCTGAGTTACAGAGACACCTGGCTGTTCATTCTTCATCAGGTACAAGTTGGTAAAGTGGTGCTCAGCCTCATCATGATCTTCTTTGTAGGCAGTTCTGATGATGCTAGTGAGTCTTTGCACTGGGAATATAGCACAAAGTGGACATACCAGGATTTGGACCACTGATTTTAAACTGAACTGCTTATTAAAAATCACTTTGACTTTAAATAGCTTTACAGTTTTAAATAAAATAAGTATTTTAAAATAGTCTTAATGAAATGAACCTAGAAGTAGAGGATCTTTAATATCCATATCTGATATACTTTTGAATAAATAGTTCTATATATACCTCTTGATCTTTTTGGTGATGAAGTGCACAAAAGCTTAAAATTTTTATCTAAGCTGATATCAAGAGTTGTCTTTCTAGGAATAAACTTAATATCCTGAAACACTCAATGCAAAGTTACAGAAACCCAAAATATATTCTAACTACACAGTCACCATAAATACATATTTTAACTGAATGCATGCTTTAATTACTCTGTGAGTAAATAACCAAAAAAGAAAAATAAGATTCTCTTTAAAAGAAAAACTGAATAAATAAACAAACCCAGACTTCAAATAATAAACTGAACCAGCCAGTAACACTTTAAAATACGAAACTGTCTTTCCCTTTCTCCTTTAGATCAGCCCAACATTATAATACTCTGAGGACAACAAACAAAAAATATACCAAACTACTGTTCTCAAGTTTCATTCTGAAAGTAAAAGTTTCATTAATATGGGCATTTAAAATTTGCTAGTTTAATATAAAGCTGCACAGGAGGCTCCCTAAGGTACAGATAAACTAAGCCTCCACAGTGAAAACAAGAAGACAAATCATACATGCCATTTATTCTAGGAAAAAAGAAAAAAGTGATTTTAACTTTCACTTTAAAAAAACCCGTGAAGTATAACAGTGCATTAGGAACAATGAAGCTCACTAGAGGGACAATCTGCTCACATATGCCAGAAAGCATGATCATTTAATGTTATTATTCTGAGCCATATCTTGAAGATTTCATTTCATTGTATTTTACAAAATAATATTCTAAACCTGAACACACTGCATTGTACAACGTTAGTAAGCAGGGAATCACAGAGTGGAGCAAAGTGGACCCTCAAAAATGCTGTTTCCTGAGGTGTAAAGGAATTGTTTCACACTAACGCCCTCAGCAGGGCTGGGACACTGTGCTCTGTACAAGAACAGTTGCCACATTTTGACCAGAGTGTGGGCCAAAGCCCTGTGTATCTAATTCTCACCTTCACAGTCATGTCAGTGTTCCCCTCACATACCACACAGGGAGGGATAAGCACCAAGTGACAATATTACCCATTCAAAACGACTCTTTGTACTCATTCAAATCTGTATAGTTGATAGAAAAAGAACAGATTTTGCAACACAGGTCTCGGAACTGCAGGGCAAATAGATGTAAATGTGTTATATCTGCTGGACTGAGTGCCCTGGACTACTACCATGCTGCGGATCTGCAGTGAGCCTCTGAATCTCTCCTGTTGGTTAAGTTCCACTTTACATCAGCATTCACTCACTGAGAGAGGCCGCAGCCACACAGTTCAGTGATCCTGTGCACTCATCTGGGATGAATCAGACATGAGCCCTAACCGCAGTAAATATTCATAAAGGCAAGGATCATTATTCCCTGTTTACAGAGGAGAAACTGAGGCACAAAGTGATTACTCCAAGTCAGTGACATACCTGGACAGTTAGCCCCACACCTACTACCAGGTGCTTTAAAATTGGCCAAAGCCACTTTAACATGAATAATTTAGTAAACATCTTACTTTTGTTTCTGTGTTTAGTGAGACCAATGATTTATTTTTAACCTTCCATTTCTCAAACAGCCCCCACAATACTGGGAGTAAAGTTCCAGGAAATCTAGTGAAGTCTGCCAGCAGAGTTATCCCACTCATGATATCCACCTTAAGCTGTAAGATACAGGGTCAGCCTGTTAATCACCAAATGAGGGCTCTGTGAACGCTGCTGCACTTTTCTCACTCCACCCAAGTAATTACATGGCTCACCAGGAGAATTAAAATGGAGAAAAGTAATGGAGAAGAATAGTAAGACTTAGAATAAAAACAATGTTTCCATAAAACACAGACTTATTGCATGATAGCTGGAGGCAACACCTTTGCACAAACAGCCGTAAATTAAAGCTGTCTTTTACTAAGCTTCCAGAGATTGCTTACACAATGTGTGGCAATGGGAGAGCAGAAGACAGTTGATTTTCTTCTTTCTTCTTTACTTGCTCAAGTTGTTGAAAAGCTACTTGCCTACTCTCAAAAGGGTGACGAGAATAACTTCTTATTCTCCCATACCACACTGCTACAATTGTGAACAGATGTGAACATTTTGCCACCTGATTGCTAAACTAGAATTTTCTTGATTTCTAAGTAGAAGTCTAAGTACATCATCAAATACACACCACCTGCAGGCGGCAAGCATTAGAGAACTTGAAATCACATTTTTTTTCTACCATCTCCAGTAACCACTGGTGATCTCTTAATGTGCTGTCTCCGCTCATTTCAGCTATGAGAAGGCTATCCAGTGTTTAAGTTCTTCCATACGCTGCAATATCTGGGTATAATAGAAATCCATGTTGGCTGCAAAATCTGTACACACAGGGGATTCCATGTCACCAAAGGTGCAGTACAATGCAGTTCCTCCAATGCTAAGGAAAACAGTTGCTATGCACAACAGGACCAGCAAAATACAGGAGCCACCAGCTACTTCATCTGTAAATGTAAAAGCAGAAAAGGTGAAAAAGGATGATGTGATGTACAAAGCAGTATGAATATGTGTGAGAAAATCTGAGATTGGTTTTACCATGAATGGGTCAGGAGGTAAAAACATTTAATAATGCTCACCATGTCAAAGTGACCATAATACAGATACCAGGAACTGTATCTTTCTCTACCCAGTCCTTTCAGCAACCTAAATAATTACATAGTTTCATTTCTACAACCTGTACACCTGTCCTTGCTGATGTTGCTCATGGAGTCATTCCACACTGAAGCTAATACATTTAACTTTGCAAATGCTGTTCAACCAAAGCCTTCCTTCATGGAAATACTTGGAATGAAATGAAAGCTTTGAAACTAAAACAAATGGAAACAATCTCACTTCATTTTTACTGACACTGACTGCACTACCATGAAGAATTTGTATTTGCTTTCACATTGTAATGATAGAGACAAAACCTTCAGGGTAGGCTAACATGAAGGGTTAGCTTACATCTCTGTAGTAACTCTTTGCACAATTGCTTATTCTAGAGTAAGAGCAATAAAGAGGTTGCAGGGGTTCTGCTGTATCCTCACAACCTCACTTGTCCTTGGTAACTTGTATGCATGAACAACCTCTGCATCCTCTGTCAGATTGGAAGCTCTAAGAACATTTCTGAACTCCCTTCACTCTACATCAAGAAGAAGAAACAGGGGAAAAGAAAAACGGAGGAAATACTCAAGCATTTTTCTGCGGTTTTGAAATCGGATTTAAAATAAAAACAACTTTCCTTTGAATCATTAAATCCCTGGGGCAAGAAAAAAAATCAGAGAAGAAACTCTAATTGAAATTTCATTTAAAACCTAAATTGTTTAAAATAATTTCAAGAAAAATATGGGGTAAGCTCTCTGTTGGGCAGTGAATGGATTTTCTTTTCCTCCATTAATACCATTTAGTGATTGGCACACACAGTACATATAGAAAGTACTATCATTTAGTAACCAAAAGTATTTTTCTTAACATCTCTTTGGTTTGAATAATAGAGATCTTAAACTCCAAGAAAAGCATAACAAAATAATATATTTCTTATAAGGCTATTTAGCCCATCAATAACGCAGAAAGTTGTTTAGCCAAATTTAGTCACAGCTAGCAAATATATATGGATGCTTACATTACAAAGCAAGCTAAAATCTGATACCCTCCAATCTCATGGTCTACTAGAAAAGCTCGGGAAGCTACCTGTGGACAAAGCACAACACACTTGTTTCTTTTGCATTCCTCTTTACCTACATGGATTAGATTTAGGGAGAAAGCCTACACCTCCCACCTCTCAACTCTGAACATTAATGAAAGAACGTCCATTAGGTGTCACAAATCATTTGGCCAGAGAAAAAAACCTGTGCCACCAGTCTCAATCAACCCTTCTGTAGTCTTGCACCTGGTAATAATCTTTGATCAATCACCTATATTTATTACTTGGTTAAGTTTAAAAAACCCAAGACAGTATGTA
>NW_009933211.1:14646-27203 GCF_000696875.1 Nestor notabilis | reverse complement strand
CTTCCGAACAAAAAGATCAACATCATTTGCACCCCAAGAGTGCAACTGTGAATTAACAGCTTTAAATTACCTTGATCCAATGTGTCTTCCATTTCTTGGAATCGCACTCTTCTCTTTGTTTGCCTTTGCTGGACTTGAGCAATTGTTTTTCCATCCTTGTCATCTCTCTTCTTTAGTATGGACACCAATCCTTCTGCTGGGGCAATCTATCAGGAAAGACAGTGAGTGGCACAAGAGATGTGAGAAATCCAAGTGCGAGATCTATCGAACAATAACTTTAAGGAGGAGATGAGCTTAAGAGTTAAAAAAAGGTTCCCACCCGACTCTTCTTAAAATTGCAGCACTTGTGAAACCTCCTTCTTAAATACATCAATTCCTTAACACGCAGCTCAGCTGCATTATCATTCTGCTGACTGCTGACACTACTTGCCCTTAATTGGTATCAGAATTAAATACACATACATTTACTGTTTGGATCATACTTTGTATTCACTGCAACAGTTCGTTTGTAAAGCTCACATTAAATCACATGGGTTGGGGCAGCCATGAGGAGGATTCATGTCAAAAATGCTATCGTCAGAGGGCAATAAGAAGCCCAATGACATACAGCTGTTGCCTCTCCAAAGATAAAATCCTGCAAAGGCTATCAAATACTCACTGTGAGATTAATTTTCCAGCACTGCAATTGGTTCCCCAGGGTGAACAAGCAGCTACAGTAGGGCCACAAACCAAAAAGAGGTAACACCAGGGGAAAAAAAGCCTCACCACTCTGGATAGATTCCAGCTCCACGTTGTCATAAGCTCTCTAGATACAGCAGCAGTTCAAAAATCCTTCCCACAGGCTGGTCACCCAAACAGCTTGCACAAACAGCAATACAGTCAACAAGTCAATAACTCATAACTTCTCTTTCCTTTGCTACAACATTTGGCTTAGCTGCAAGAGTATATGCTAAGCCATACTAGTTTGTTACACCAGACTGAGCAGTCTATAATTTCCCAGTTATTAGAGAAGTGAAAGTAGGGGAAGTAACAGGAGAAAAATAGCTTCCTAGCAAGCAGTTCCTGGTGTGCTAGAAACAAACAAATAGGAAGCATATTTAGACATGCCCTCTTTTATCTTGAGATCATCTTTCCCCGAAAAAGGTATTAGTCATCTCTTCATAAATCTGAGTAGCACTTATTCTGTAGATCACCAATGACATTGGTTAAATTGAAAAGTAATCTGTATATGTGTTTGCTACAGCTAAGAAAACACATCACATTTGCAACTGAGTTTGCAACTCATCTATGTAGGAGATGACCCCAAACGCCTGTAATTTTCACAGAAACTCAAAGTGGAAAATAAGCAGCTTTCCAGATAACACCATAGTTGCAGAACACTGACTGCTTAACTCTTCCCATACCTGAATCAAGTTAGAAGACCATGCATAAAAATTTGTTTGCTTGGCAATTGTAAAAGCTGTAGAAAAGCAGAAAACAAGTGACTTCATAGCTTATGCCGCTAAACTTGCTTCATGCTACAAACTTACGCAATGCAGCAATGCATGCTGTAACCAGAGAGATGGTGCACTGAACACAGCGAAACGGAGAGCACAATCCAATAGGCACCATACCAACTATGGCATTTGGTGTTTGCAACATTTTAACTGGTAAATGCGCAATTACACTTGCAGGTCTCCAGACTGCCAGCATTTTATAGTCCTCAACTGGACAAATAATGTTGCCCTGAAAAACTCCAGAGTTGGGTATATGCCTCCATTCCAGCAATTTTTCCCACAAGCACAACTGAGAGGATAAAATCAATCTCTGCCACATTTCCCCTTTTCATACTCTCTTTCACTTCTGATTAGCTGCTCAAGAGCTTGAATAGATCATTTAACAAAACAATGCAACAAAATATTTAAAGTAGTGAAAGTGTGGAAAGAGATTGTTTATGTCAACATATGGAGGACCACTATTTGGCAGAACTGAACCAGAAATAATAGCCTGCAAGTGCTTCATCACAACAGACAAGTGCACTGGGGTGAGCTTTGACTGGTAATGTTAAGTTAGCCCTGCAGAACTACAATGAAAATTTATCAGGCCAGCTAGAAAACCGACAGTTACGCCTTCCTTGTTGTGACAAGCAAGGGGGATCATGTAGGAGTGTATTAATTTGACTTACTTATTTGTGAGGGCAGAGATGAAATAATGTCCTTTAAAAGAGTAGATTATTTTAAGCTTTTGCGTATGGCATTGCTTTCATAAAGAGGATCAGTGTTCCTCCCGCACCACCCCAGCAGCAGGCTTGCTGCTGCCTGGCACACATGTCTGCAAGTGGCTTGGACTGCAATGGCAGCAATGTCACCAGGGGCAGCAGGGTGGTTGTACCATTCTGCCCTAACATTAGTATGTGGTGGTCTGTTCTGCCAGCAGTCATTTCAAACTGAGACACTTCATTTTGGCGGTTGGCTCCTGGTAGTTTTTGAATGACTGTCACAAGCTCTGTCTTCTCCAAGCTTAAAACCAGAGGGCTGTCTTTGACAGGATTATGTGGAAATGTGTGTTTCACTGATTACAGTTACATAAAAGGTTTGCGAAGGAAAGTCTCGCTATAAGGAGGTTCACTTACTTTCCCTGTCAGCCTACATGGCTCTGTTTCAGGATTTACTTCTAAATGTATAAAGAACTCATTAACACAGCACCAGCTTCTCTATTCTGAACATCTTTTGCTTGAAGAGGGGAGCTTTTGATTTTGCAATAAAATGAGTGTGCTAGTGTTACTCTCCTGTCCCAACAAAAGCCATAGACCGTATTTTTAAGAATGTCCCTTTTACATGATATATAATTCATACCTAGACTATTTCATCTGCCTTTGAATTTCACAAGTCACATAATTAAGATTTTTGTTTTGTTATGCAAAGGACCCACAAAGCTATTGCCTCCTAATCACAATACAGTTTATTGCTAAAACTGCAAACACAAATACAAACATCTGGTATTTTGTATAAAGCAATATTTACATCTTCTCTTCTACCATATACTCATCTGCAGCTCAAAAATACTTAATGCAAGCATCACCACATTTTCTGTTCTTATTTTCTGTCATAAAAATGTTGTTGCTGTGAGGAAGACTGTCAGGTAACAGTAAAATCTCATGCAATTAAAACAATTGTAAAATGTATTTTTCTACTATGGCTTTTATTTAGAAAGGTTTCAAAACAATATATGAATTGATTGCATTAGATCCATCTCCAATTAATTAAACATCCAAGGAAAGCGACTTAGCTGTCATTCAAGACGAAGTTTTACATTTCAGTTTTCAGGAGACAGGAGGAATTTTAAAAGGCAGAACACATTATTTAAATTGGAAGTTAATGAGAGAACTGTGGTTAATACAGCTGACCACAAGCCTCTGCTTGACTTGAGCCACAGGAGGAAAAACATAGGCTTGCACCAGGCCACACCTCACACAACTCTTTTACAAAAGAGAGCTGCATAAAGGATCCTGTTGAAATGTCAAACATTTTCTTAAGTCCAAGTTAGATAATTAACAAAAGATGTTCTTGGAACATCTGTGTAACTGAGCTTGCTCACTTGGCTCTGCTGGCCATCACAGAAGTCTTTGAACCGGAGCTTTTATAATTACTGTACAGGAACTGAAAATGGCATACATATATGTGGTGGCATTTTGAGCACCAGTTGAAAAAGAAAGTAACAATGACTATTGGTTAATTGAAACACTGTTAATATCTTAGCTTGTCTCTTTTTACCACTATTAATACAAAGTAATTCTGCTTCACAGAAAAGTTCTAAACTTTTTTAGATAAAGTTTAATACCCTGACTGCAAATAAAGAAAAAAAAAAAGCTTTAATTAAACCTCCTGTCTTTTCTCTGTTTCAAACAGAATTTGCCATTACCAAAAAAAAAAAAGGCGCAAAACCTTCTCATATTATGCATATTTTTGCCAAATATGGTGTGAATTTATATATTTATAAAAATATTAGACAAAACTATGAAAATAAGGTCCTATACTTCAAACTCTTAGAGAAAACAGATCAGACTTGACTACTGGAATAATTTAAAGCATACAGAAATAAATAAAAATTCCAAAACTGGAGGCACTGCAAACTGGGATCCAGGAAGAGAAGTTCATTGTATGATGTATTTTGGTCTGAATGCACAGAACCACTCGAGGAGTTTTGTTTGTGTATTCTTCTGTAGACAGTATTCCTTATTCAGTTACTTGGCAAAGGCCTACAGTTTTATTCCTAGCAATACCCAGATTTTTTTAAGTGGGAATCCATAACTCTACAACAAACAGACAAAAAGCAAGACTGCCCTGGGTTATGCTGTAAGCAGCAGACAAACCCCTTCACTAATAAAATATATTAGGTTCATAAGTAATTTGACTTTGAAAAGGAACTGACTTAACAGATTCAGTATTCACAGCATCTGACTCTAACCATTTTTTTGCTCATACGCTTGCCATGCAAGTACCAGGACTCCTTCTTACAGTGATAAATAGCTCAGATACCATGTAAGCATTTCACATAGAAGGACAATTCTTGCAAACCCAAAAGTACAGGACCCCAGCCATACAAGAGAACAGGGGATCTCACCAAGGCATTGTCTCCAGACCTAGTACAGATAGGTGGAGACTTCATTTCAGCAATCAAATCTGCTGCTAGTCAGTACATACTCATTACTTTTAAAAAGTCTTGGTGTAAAAGCAGTGCCAACCAAAAGCTACTACCTCATGTTCTGGTAGAGAGTCTCATTCTTTGCTTTCTGAAAGAAATATCAAATGATAATTTTTCAAGTAGGAAAAAATATTAATATCTTACTTGTTTCCCTGATCTTCACTCATAAAAAGCTTATGTTATGAACTTCTAATTTGTATGGCAAAATACAACTTACATGATTTAGGTTACCATTTGTTTGACTTCTGGTGTGTCATTTCATTCTCACAGAAACAACAGCAAAGATATCTAAGAAAAGGTTATATGCTTCTGATGCCTGTTGCTATCAACTGCTGACTGCTTCAAAGTTCTTTGTTAGCTGTATGAAATCTAGTTTCTATAAAATGACAGCGATCTTCCATCATTTGCATGTTGTGGCACACTGTTTCTACTAGTGAAGAAACACCCAGTATAAAGGAGTGCACACCATATGTAAAGTACCATTTTAGCTTTGAAATTATTTAAAGCCAGAGTCAGAATTTGTGGATTTTCAGTCTTGTAATTAGTTACTGTAAATGATAGACTAAAAGTGAGTGATATAGATGACCTCAATTAGAGAACTACACAAGATGATTTTTTGATCTCAATATGGGGTCAAACAAAGGTTGTCCTATCTGTAAATACATACACAAGTATTCATCCTTCCCCATTTTCAAGAAGTCAACATCACACCTCCATTGAAGAATATTAATGAAATTTTGTCCTACCATATGATCTTTGTAGCTAGGTTATTTCATAATAATCTTTACTTCTGCCTTCCTTCTAACTTATTTGTGGCAATATGCCCTCCATGACAAGTTTTATCACAGTCATCTGGATTTATGTTTCAAGCTGTTTTGGTTTGGTTTTTTTTTTTTTTTTGTTTTTTTTTTGGTGTGGTTTCTTTCATAACTACAGTATGAAATGAAAACATTCTTATCTTATTAGATGGCCACAGCCTGAACAATGAAACTTCAAAGGCTTCAGGTGTACAAGAAAGGAAGAAGTGTTACAGCTGGGTGCAAAGATCAGTCTGCTTATCAAAACATCAGTAAAATGTAATTTTAGCACTGAGCCCCCTCCCCATCTCCCAGAACAACACAACAGTGAAAGCAAGTTAACAGTGGTGCTTCCTCAGGGGTGCCAAACTCTCTCGGTTCCGGGAAAGCTGTAGGTGCTCACCACTTCTGAAAAGCAATGCCTAGGGTAATGATAGTTGGTAAGATAAACTGGAAAACCAAAAAGTAAGTTTACAATGAAACACCACAAGCTGCTGTGCTGCCCTTAACTCACTCTGCTGCACCCAGAAATTTCAAATATCACAAAACAGCCCCAGATGCTGCATATTACAAATGTTAATCAGTATTGAGATTAATCCTTCTTCTCCCTCACACACAACTCCCACCAGCGTGAGCCAAGATTGTGCCTTATATGGGCAGAAAAAGTACTATGGAAGGACTCAAGGTACTTTTTCCTCTCCAGAGACTTAACTCTGCCATCAGAGTACTGGCAGTCCTAGCATCAGGACAGCAAATAAGAAATAAAACTAGATTCCCCGTAAAGTATCACCACTTTGGTTACCAGGCCAATCAATACAAGCATATTTATTCTAACAGTATCGATGTGCCACTTCCTATCCCATCCTCTAAAATGCAAATAGTACAAACATAGCAATTTAAAAATAGTGGCCATAGGCATAATTTAGGATTTTTCCTACATGAAGCAGAACAGTTCTCTTCTGCTAAAATGCTGAACTTCCAGTAGGCACAAAAGAAATCTAATCCTGAGGGATGATATTTAAATTACTCTTCTGTTATACACATAAATAAGCTTAGCACAGACTGTCAACAAAATGCTCCTTTTCAAAACCATCCTCTAAGCAAACAGAAGCCAATGGATTTAGGGCAAAAAGTTTGATAACATGTCTGAACACGTATGTTGCTTTCCACATGTGTGTTGTCAAGAGCTTGTATACAGTTTTGTGCACGTGGCCCTGGTATGTAGTATGCTTCCTGACATCCCACAGAAAGACAAAGTGTTGTAGGGACACAGGTGAGAATGAATGATCTTGGAAAGGAGATATGAAGCTGTTTAGGTTGGTAGAAAAACGAAGTGCTCTGTTCACAGCTCTGGAGATTTTACCAAATATGTAATAACTTCAGCATGGATCCCCAGTATTTAGTTCCATGCTTGGCTACTGTCCCTGAGTGATGATGGTGATTCTTGGTCTCTGTGCATTAGCTTCTGATCTATACAGAATTAGCTACTTTATTGCCAAGGGATATTGTATTGTTAAATGCATTAAAAAAAATAGAGGTGAACCAGGAAGATACATTTTTACAAGTCTTCCCCCTCCAGCATCTGCAATCACATCATTGCACAGTAATCTCATTTTTTCATTTAAAGAAAAAGCTTTTAAGGTCCCATGGTTGCAAACGCACCAAAACCAGAAGACAAATAAAAGCATAGATGTCATCATACACTCTCCAAAAAAGTCCCAAAGCAATAAATCTATACTTTCAGAAGAGCAATTCAGCTTATGAAGCACTTATCCTTGTCGTGGCCATCAGCAGCGCTTCAGAAAGGTGGGTTCAGGCTGAGAAGCTCTTTCTTAGTTTTGGTTGAGGAACAAACCTGCCTAAACTTGGCAAAATTAGAATCCCACACACTATATAAAGTTTATTACATATGTAGCTCTCACCTATATCGAACAGGCACAGAAAAGCAAATTTTATTCTATGAATAGAAATGAAGCACATGCTACATCATAAGCACTATGTAGATCTTGGACACGAAATTGTGTTTTAGCAGGAATTGCCAGCTCACCTCCTAACAGTCTCTGTCAGAATAAAAAAAGCTGTTAACACTCATAGGTAGAAATCAATCTTAGTTTTAGAAACGCAGAGCGCTGGTGGTGAAGGAGGCAAACAGGCAAACAAACTTTTTTTCTGAATTAACTCAGAACAGCTAAATAAGTACAGATTTCTTTTCAGATTAAAGAAAAAATGTATATAGGAATATTTAACACATTTTGAAGTTGGCAATATCTAAAATACTTTAACTAAGATAAACATGGAAGATTTTATAGGATCCACAGTATTTACCTCAGCAACCTCTATCCTTCTTGCAAGTTCATCAAGAGAAGAAAAGCTGTCATCTAGTGATAAAGCTTCCAGTGAGTTGAAGGATGCTCGTTCAGGTGAAATGTCTGGAACAGTATCAAAGTCCTCTTGGTTTTCTAAGTTTGCAAATGATTCTTCAGCGTCTATTATGTTACCATTTAAAAATCTGAGAAATAAGTCTTCTTGTTCCTCATTATTTACCTTCTCCTCCTCTCCTACCGTTCTCTGTATTTCCTTGCATACTTGTGAATTGGCAGTACTCTCATTCTCAGACACTTTAGTGCACCCAGCGCATACACTGGATGTAATTCTGTCCTGTGAAGATTTTTCATCATCAGGCTGTTCCTCCTGTTGCTGCTTTAAATCACTATTTCCAAGCTGTCCACTAGTAATTTCTGAAAAGCCAGCAGCATGTTTTGATCTGAGCAGATTTCTATCAGCTTGCACATCTTTATCAGTAGGAACTAAATCAGTAGGCATATAATCAGCATCTGTTAAAACCAAAGCATCTACCATTGGCTCAAGAGGGAGTTTCACTCCAGGCTCCCCAGCTGCACCTTCTATTTCTTCCACATCCTTAAAGAGCAGTCTTTCTCTCAGCTGCAAACTGTTATCTTTACTGGCATCCCCAGACGATAAACAGCCCGAAGAAGGCCTGCCCACTGTCCCTGTGGACTGGGTGTGTGGCTCTGATGTTGATTCAGCACTGCAGAGCTGCTCCTCCATGTGGTCCTTTCCTGCAGCTACCCGAAGGCTTGCTGCCTCCATCTGTCTCTCAGTTTCGTTTTCACCTGGAGAACTAGTGCTCAGCTGCTGATCTTCTCTCTTTGGTCCAATGCCAGGACAACTTTCAGTACCTAAGTGCAACAGGAAAAACAATTCCAGTGTTCTTAAATGATTCAAAACATAAGCCCGGGGGAAAAAAGTATACCGTGTTTTGATAACATTGCAATCTACTGCTTTAAAATGCATTCTCATAAAGGGCAGGTATTTTATGCTCCAGACAGTATAAAAGTTTCGTTAGTAGCCTGACTTCTGATTCAGCAAAGTATTCACATGCATTTTTGCAGGCAAAGCATGTGCTTTAGTGCCCTCCTGAAAAGAGTCACTCCCATATTTCAAGCACCATATGTATGTATATTTCTGAATAGCCAGTTTTCTTTTATGGCATATTTTATGTGAGTTCATCTCCTGGAGACAAATTTACTTAACAGAAAATTGTATTTTGGTGCTAGTGTATCTATCACACAGAGACATACCTGTATTTCCTTTAAAGCAGCTGAAATCATACTAATTTAATGAACTTTAAATTTCTTTTAAGTGGGTGACTAGCTCCTCTGCTTAACACTATAATAAATATCCAATATTTTACATAAACTGCTTAAAAAAAATGTTACTTTTGGATACATATGTTAGTTTACATATTAAAAAATGCAACTGGATGCAGCTTACTTCTGTATTCACATTTACAATACAAATGAAAACTGATTTTTCTTATTCTGTCAGTAAGAAACAAGGGGAATTTACACAGTTTGTGAAATCACCTACTAGAGGCATTATCAGCTGATGAAGTAGATGGTTAGCCCAAGTTGTTAATAAAATTATTAGCCATTAGAAGAAGCTTAAAGCCCAATCTCCCCTTTTAGGCTTATGAAGAGTCAAAGGGGGCATTTAAAATTAGAACTCTGAAGAAAGCTATGACAGAAACTGTCTTTTATTCCATACTTTAATAAAAATTAAGCTAAGGCTATGTTACAGTAGGACTGTGGTTACAGTAACTGTAATAACCTCAAACAAATTAACATTTCTAGAAAGCACTCATTTGCATTTTTTGGTCATAGCAAAAAGCAGAAAGGTCTTATGAATAGATTAACGATGAGATGAAGCAATGCCCTTATCAACTGTATAGTTCTCACAAGAATGACTGAAGATTTCTATGCCAATCTTAACATAATCACCAGTAAAACCTCACTTAAAATCTGAGCAACTTCCTGAACTTGTTACTTGAAACAAGGTCACGTTTGTTAGTTTTTAAAGAAATGTTTGCATTAATTCATTGTATTGAACAATGTTATTAAATTCTAAACTATCCCCATTTTAAAGGGTAATGAAATACAAGGTAGCACAGGAAAGACTGGCTTGGATTGAACAAAGGAATATCCAGCCATCTCAAAATGCAGAAAAAAACCCCAGAACAACACTAACAAATATGAAAAGTATGGGGAACCTAACTTCTGTAAAACACTGAAAGAGAAAATGGGTATGAGGCAGGGGCATTTTGAAAACTAGACACAGATGAGTAGATAGCTCAAGGGATTTGTAATGGGATACTGAGTCCTTCACATATAGGTCATGAGTTCAAACACAGCCTGGATTACTGGTGCAAGATTTTGTTACCATCTGTCAATTTTTCCTGGTAAATACATCCACATTACATCAAGCATTGCTGGCAGCTCCAATTGTATCAAAAATTAAATGGAATCTACCATGAAGGATGACCCCTGAGCTCAGGACTCTGTTCCTAACCAAGTAATAAATGATCCTAGCATCCTTATCTAACTACAGACATACAGCAGCTTTCAGTATTTTCTTTACACCTACTTCAAAATACCTGCATTAGACAAGCCATGCTCACTATAGACTCAAGGCAAGTTAAGACAAACACTTGAACACTTAATTAGAAAAGATGTTTTTTCCTACTAAGTTAATGAAGATGTACCCACCAATATGGCAGTAATTTTTATCTGTCAGAGATATAATACAGTGTCTACTGCAAATTTTCTAGCACAAAAGCACTTACAGTAATTTAATAAATGTCCCCCTCCTCCCTCCTAGTTACTTCCAACTTGACACTTTGCTCATCACAGTAACCTGTAGCCACCACTTTTTTATCCTGTTAATCCAAGACAGCCTAGCAGAGAAAGTACCAACCTATGACATTCTACCAGTGGAGAATTCACACTTCTCCATCTTTGTCCCTCTTTTCCTTTAAAAACAAATCCCATATGACCTAAAAGAAAGCAGGGTATAAGCAGTTTCTCCCCATCTTGGAAATGGGTCTATATGTACACAAGGCAAAATTAATAATTTCATTA
The DNA here is from genome assembly GCF_000696875.1 of Nestor notabilis. Lineage (NCBI taxonomy): Eukaryota > Metazoa > Chordata > Aves > Psittaciformes > Psittacidae > Nestor > Nestor notabilis. The sequence goes on along the minus strand of NW_009933211.1, from coordinate 16,285 downwards.
GAAAGGGTTTCATGAAACATGGATTTGATTATCTTTAGTTAACACTATTAAGGCTTTCAGTTAGAAATCGAAGAAATTAATGGACATAATGTGTATAAAATCTCATCTCTTAATATACGCACATAACTTTAAAGGCCTAGGTCTCTCTGTTTGCGGACTCAAAGAGAAAATCTGCCAGAAAGGAATATGTAACAGAACAGATCATTCACAACCCTTGCTTAGAAGGGCAGAAAACTACTTCAGCTACTGTTGCAGGAATCTTGACTAGCCAGCTTCTTACCTTGATCACTGTATCCCCAGGAGAGACGAATCATAAAATATTAGGATCAACTGCCTACAGAGACTCAAACTACGTTCCCAAATGCCTGCAGTAAGTCAATAGAGTAATTTTTTCTTTAGATTAGTAAGGGAACTGTGATTTTACTTCGAAGGTGCTACCTTAGTATAGTACAACACTCTCTACAATGTAATCTCTCCCTACATATAGGCTAATACATCTTATTCATACTTGCAAGATAAATTCTTACTTTGAGCATATGAATTCATATGAAAGACAGTCATCAACCACTTGAGAATTTCCCTTTTCTTAGTGTCACACTTACTCTACCAGCAAAGTGAATTAAGTAGTTCTCCTGCAGATGGGCAGATAAATTTCTAAGAGAAGAAAAAGTTAACACATTTACTTCTCATTTTTTATGATGTAAAGAAAAAAACTCACCCAAAAAAGCAGAAGACAAGCATTCTGTGTTTTCGATTAGAAAGCCCATGCATTTAGGGTAGTGCTGAACAGGTTTAAATATTAGGAAGTGGATGGTTATTCTCAGGATTGCTGTTTGCAGTCCTAGTATAGGATACTGCTGGGGTTCAGGCAAAATCAAGAACAAGCCCCAGGTGCCCATATTGTTTCTAGTCCTGAGCTGGATCACTCAGCTACAGCTTGAATATTTTTTGAACAGTTAATTAGAAAAGATGTTTTTTCCTACTAAGTTAATGAAGATGTACCCACCAACACGGCAGTAATTTTGGGGTGTGGCAACACACACACAATGTGGTAGTATTGAGTGGTGTACACAAATTCACAGTTATGGATCCACTTATCCAATTTCTGTATTAGTTCATACTGATGCCTTCCTTACCCAAAACCTTCTAACTACAACAAAAACATTCAGCCCCATGCTGCCAACGCACTGACTCAGTGAGGGGCAGCAGTAGCTAATCTACCACGCACTGACTTAACAGATGAAGAGACCTGTCAGGGTGACAAGTCATTGTTTCCTCAAGAACATGCTGATTTTGTGAAACGCATCTTTCGAAAATTTTAACCATTTAAACTGGAGTTAGGCTTGAAATATTTGTATCTCTGTACTGAAAAAGTATTTAGTACTGCTGGAAAATTCTGAAAGCAGAACTGCTTTCTATTGGATGACATAGTTTTATGAATTTACAGGCATTTCACAGGAAAGCAAAGATTTTGATGACATCTTGAAAAGAGTTACATTAACAGAAAGACACAAAAAATCCATTTACACCATTAATAACTTCCACATTAAGTTTAGTATGTCTAAATGTCATACTTCCGTATTCAAACATTGACACAAAATGCTCTTCAATTCAGAAATTTCAAATGTTCAGAAATTCT
>NW_009933211.1:9441-14537 GCF_000696875.1 Nestor notabilis | reverse complement strand
AAAAAAAAAAAAAAAGCCCCCCCCCCCCCCCCCCCAAAAAAAAAGAAAAAGCATTGGGTTCATTCTTTTGATCCACTTTGTGAGCTGTAGAACATGTTTGTTTTGTGCTTTCAATGTTTTGTGTTTAGTTGGGTAACAAGAACAAAGACATGGAAGCAGAAGGGTCATGGTCAAAGAGGATGAAGATGAGGAGGATCTACAGGTGTAGAGAACTGTGACACTGTATTTTTGTCTAGTTCCTGATTCTCCTGAACATCCTGGCTGATACATACTTGTAGGATAGTTCAGATTGAAAGGGACCTCCTCAGGTCACTTAGGCCAACCTCGTTTTTTTCTTGTGAGAAATTCTGCTGCTTTTGAGGAAAAGTACACAATTTAGGGCAATTTTGGCAACTGAAATGTGGCAAAAAAGCCCAAACAACAACAGACTTTTTACTCAAAAGAGAAGAAAGATGAAGCACAGCCTGGTAGCCTACCAGTGCTCTTTGCCCCCTCTCCATTTCAATGATTAATTTTTAAATGTTTCGTAAGAACCCAATGACTTAACAAATTACTCAAACAAACTAGCCAAGGCAGGAGGAAGAAAATGAAGCAGACATAAAAGTGTGTACTGAAAAAAAAAAAAATAACTGAAGTAGGTTTTTCTCTTCAAGACCCCCAAAAGCTTCCTAATTTTCTGTGCTGTTACAGAAAAATGTGTCTCAAAATCATGTAATTTAAAATAGTTACTAAAATAGTTACTACTGTTAACTATACTGAATTGCCACAACTCAGAATATTTGTCCTCAGATTGTTTCCCCTACGTTTTATACATCTGAATTATGTATCTTATCTCTAGTTCTACACAATTTTGTAGTTTATGTAGGCTGCTATAAATGTACACACATTTAAAAGACCTTTTTTTGACAGGGGCTAAAATTACTTAAATTACAATTCTGAATATCAACAGCTGATTAAAATTGCAGCATATATCCATTATGCAGTTGTGGAAAAATAATAAATTTGCATAAATGGATGAATCTGTGGGAATCCAACAAATGCTGTAGCTTCAAATGAAATAGTTTCATAGTATTCATAGGAATATGTCAGTACGGTATAGTATTTAAAGCAAATGTATGCAACACACACATACCTGATTTAAAAGCAGCAGCTTCTCTTTCCTTTAATTTTTTTGATTCCGTTAACTGAAGCAAACCACCGCTCTCCCATGTACTTCCTGCAGCTAGTAGCTGTAAAATATGACAGTATTTCCCGAAAGTGTTGGAATTAGACAGAAATACTGTGACTCTTTGAAGCATCCAAACTTCAAACAGTTTCTGTACTAAACTGGAAATATTATATCTAATAATATTAAATATATATTTATAGCAGTCTTTGACCAAGCAGATTCAATTAAACAGCTGCTTACCTTATTTTTGGATGCCTGTGGCCTGCAGCAACAAAGAAAAAAAGAACAAATTAAACAACTTAGTACCAACACTTCATAACAAATGTAACTGAAATCTTATAAACCTTTGCTCTGTTCTATTATTAGCACAGAACTTTTCTTACACTGAAACAGAGTCAGCATGCTAGCATAATTTCAAGCCCAGATCCGTACTACATGTGAATATCATGATAAGACTAATTAGCCCAAACACTGCTCCACCTAATCAAGGAAGCAGTCAAAAGAAAACTTACCACAAAGTATCAAAGGATTTAACTTCCTGTAAAACTTTATGGTCAAACAAAACTCCACCAACTTTAAAAGTCATGTAACGACTTAGTATCTACCAGTGTTACAACTACTGATCTTTCTAACGGAGACTGAAGAATGGAAAAGTCCCCCCAAAACATATTTCCCTCTCCACAGACTGTTTACATGGGACATGTTTCTGGCTTCTTAAGATACAGCAGCTTCCACTGGGATTCACTGGTGAGTCAGCACTGCCAACAATGCGTGGACTTTGCAAACTGTGTATAGATTCATGCACAATGTGTTTTAGCATGCAGTGTGCCTCACAGCCTTTCACACAGCAGTGAAGGCAAAAATGTTCAGCAATTTGTAAACTACTGAAAAAAGCAGGAGAGAAGAGGCAGAAGAACTGATGCTCATACTCTCTAACAAAGAAGTTTTAAAAGTTGCATTGACTTTTAAATTTTACCATCTACCTTTAAAGAACAAACATGCTCAGTATGTAGCTGTAGACCTTGAGTATCAGAAAGAGTTACATTACTTTCAACTACAAAAGCAAAATGCTCAGATTTTCTGAGACCTGCATGCCATTCATTAAAAATTGAAGCATAATTTTAATTACAAAATAAGTGGAGATTAAAGTTTAGGGGGAAAAAAAAAGAAAGAATAAATCTTTTGCTCAGAGAGTTTGGAAGAGTAATAATACTAAATAGACAGAACTAATCATGACAAATGAACACAAGCCTTAATTTTTATTGAACTGCAGTGTTTCTCAGAACCAGGAATGATGTTACATAACTGAAATTTTGTATTTTGAAATGAGGCTGCATGGAAGAATTAGGAGAAAGCAAAGTTATTCTCAACAAAGTGACAACTGAGGTGACAATAGGGAGGTGCTGCTAGATGCAGCATATAAATTACAATAGATTTGGATCTCAATCTTTTTGTGGGCTTGCAAGGTAATTTAGGTTAAGGAACCCTGCAGGCACTCAGAGGCAATCTCTCAGTAGCAGCAGGCTGTGGGTGTAAACGTGCAGCCACAGTGCTAGGGCTGCTCCCTCCTCCTAAGGAAATGCAGGAGGACATTTTCCAGGGACTCCCACCAAAACACACAATCTCTGCTGTGTTCTGGCTATCAGCCTGGTTGTTCTCAAACTCCTCTGTCGTCATCCTGAAGAAAAAAAATCATATTCTCTATGAACAACAGGAGCACGTTGGCTTTTATTACATCCAGACTAAGCCAATGCAACTGTATTTGAAAAAGTTCTCTCTCCCTATCTGATTGAGAGCATCTCCCTCATCACAAGTTGGTCTTTTCACAGCATTTGAATGTGGTTAGTTGCCTTATTATTGTTGCCCGATCATTTTCTATTGATTGGCACCTGGTATATATTTATTTTTTTTTCCCCATCTGTCCCTTAAACTCAATGCCTAGTATGTAGGTAGGTAGGACATTCACCCATGAAATAACAGATCTTCTCCTTCCTGATGGGTAAAATCCCATATGTGTTACTACCCAGAAGAGCACCCTAGGCACTGTCCAAGAGTTTGTGATAATGTGATATACTGATTCAGGAAGCTGATGAATCAGGCAAAGCATGTATGAACTAGGATTTCACAATTTTTCAGAGTACTGCCACACTAGGGAACTACAGAATCACTACTTCATAAAATTTATGTAACTTACATGAAATCAAGAGAAGATAACTAGAATGACTTAAAGCATTGGGAAATGTCCTAAAACATGGGAAATTTGTGAATTAAAACCTTTAGGGCAGATGCTGGAGTCTGAGATGCTGGACAATTGAATTTAAGAACAACAGTTAAACAAACAGGTGTTAGAAACAAGCACCATCATCAGTTCTATAGTCTCTCTCTTCCTAAATTAACGCTATTCAGTTTTTACTTTGACTGAAAATACTAAAACTCAAAACTCCGTTTCTGCCAAACTAATGATTTGCTGAAACCAGATCTAGTCCCTATGCATTCTTTAAACTGTGTTAAAACATTGTGAAAATTCGTTGTAATGGACAAATTTTAGTTACATATCCAAAAGAATCACCACTTTATAACCAAATTCACTGCCGTCAGTGGATGCAGCTTTTATTTTGACATCGACTATTTTAAAAGACCTGTATTGACAAGGAGACAACAGCTATGCTAAGATAAGTACTGGAAAAGTAAAAATATTTCCGTATACGTACTGTTGATGTGAAGAGCAAACTCTAGTAAGCTTTTCCAGCTCTTCACCACTCAGGTCTTTAGCTGAATTCCTCAGTGCTGTAACTGGAGTAGGAACTGCTGTTTTCCATTTTCTTTCTAAATAAAATCAAAATCAATTTTAACCAAAGCACTTTTATAAAAGTAGTATTTCCTTAAGATATACATGAAACTAATGGAGAAATATTGACAACTCTTCTGTGTGCTCTACAATCTCGTTTCAGACTGAAAAAAAGCACTATATTTTCTCCACAACACACTTGATTTTCATTGCATCAGATTCACCAACCCTAAACCAAAAATAAGCTCAAAACAACTGTGGATCAAAGTCTTAATTAGTAAAGACTGACAAACTATTTGCACCTTTTTCATGAAATTTGTGAGAAGAAATGTAGAGCAGGAATACTTTCCTCGTAACGAGCTCAGAGAAATTCTGATACAAACGCTGCTTTTGCTATGTAACATTTCTAAGCTCACAAAAAGTATGCTCCGTTATTTAGAAATACAAACCAAACTAACTTCTTCTGCCATATCAGTTTAGCCCGTACTCACCCCACTGCTCCTGTATGGAAGAAAGATTAGCAAGCAGCTGCTCATGATACAGTCGTTCAAGCTGAATGAACTTCATTGCCTTCTCATCTGAATGAAAGGTTAAGGAAAAATGCACACATATATGGACATCTATGATTTATTTATATTCAGCAGCATATCTGAAAGGGCAATCATTATGTACCTGAAATTTTAGATAATTGGGTCAAAACGAAAAATGGCTAGTATCCACATTTCTGTGCAAGGAAGAACATAATAGAGGCATGAGAACAAGTAAGAAGTAAAGTAAGTTGAGAAAAGCTCCCAAAATGAAAATCCTATTCTCTTCAGCAGTTACCTCATCCCACCTGCCTTAAGCCCAACAAAAGTTTTTCTAGAAAAGAAACCAGCAAAATGTTCTTACGCCAACAACTCGTATCAGAAAATGAAAAGCAAAACAGCACATATATCTCAAGAAATACAAGTATAAGCCAATAACCATAACTACTTGAAAATATGGTTTCTTTCTACTGACCAGCTGGAGGCAGTATGTGAAAAATTTCCCCAACTCAAACTTTCAAGAAATACGCACCCTCCCCTTTTCAACCATTGTATAGAAACTGTTGGACAGCTGAGTTCATCTTGTCTTCTTTCTGAAGATTCTGCTTACTTC
>NW_009933211.1:0-9410 GCF_000696875.1 Nestor notabilis | reverse complement strand
CCCTCCTTTAGGGTTATCAATATATTCACAACAGCATACTGGTAGTTATGTATTTTGCAATAGTCAGGATAACTCTAGTTCCATCAACTGGAGTTGCTGGTTGCTCTGTCCAAAGCTGTTTTGCCAGCTATTTGGAATTTAATTCTATAGTACAATGAGGATAGAAGTACAGTGAATCAGGTTCTCAGTAATATAGAAAAAAAATTTTCCATTATTCATGCTCATTAAAACACTCGAGTAGTTATTACAAAACCACAACCAGTACTTGCTGTTCTTGTTAGTCTCATACATACCATGGCTTATGAACAACAATATTAATGGAAAGAATATTCCTTGCCTTCAAGAAATCTGTTATTAGAAACAGAATTACAGATCAGAGAGATAGCCTTAAAGGATCAGAGCGACAAACCCTGAATTATTGTTAAGTTCTACACTAGATGAATTAATATGTCTGTCATGGATAATTAATACAGTGCAACATGACCAAGTTCTTTGTTAACCTCAGGAAACTGATGGTTGCAAGTACAGAGGAGATATCCTTCATAAATATGTATTATATAGTGGTGTTGAATTCCACACTGCAGGTGTACATTGCATTAAAAATATTCCCTTTGATCAGCTTTAAATAATGCTCTTTGATTAAAGCAACTTCTATGAAAGAGAAACTGTCTTTCTATCACACTGCTGAATGCATTTTAAATTTACTGTATTTCCCCATGCAGAGCTATAATTTACTACAGATTTTTCCACGCCTTTAATTGGTGCTGTGTATTTTGCACTTTCTGCTGGATGCTTTTGAATTAGGATGGCCAAGACAGTCTTCTAAGACAGTGAAGGGTATTTTATTTTACATATTGCTTTTATACTACCACCAGAGTTATTTCTCTAGTTTTGTACTACAGGCTAACAGAATTTGGCTAGATTTTGAGGATACCTTTGTAGGTTTCATATACTTTGTTATTTAACCTTTACAATTGCCTATTTGCTGTATTTCGCTTGTAACAAATTACATAATAATCTGTATGCACAAATTCTGTAATTTATGATGCATCTTAGAGAATCACATATACCTTAAGGGCTTACCACTCTCACCTCTTCTTTTTATAGTCCAATCACTTTCCCGTAAAAGCAAACAGAGGAAAACCAAGTCCACCTTTCCCAAAAATGTAATTTCATTCTATGGTTTAATATGATTAATCTTTCCCACAACTACTGAAAAATATGAGAAATTTGCAGCAATTCAGCTGTTATAACTTCTTGACCAAACTTATTTTTATTATCTGGGAACAAATCAAAATAAACTGGACCATTGAACTAGCTGTTCCCAGAAGCTATTACCCGTACTTTCCTACAACAGTTTCTCAAGATACCTTGATATGATTTTGACTAATTATCATTTGCCAAATAACGTATTGCTGTTGTTTCAGGTTGCTGATCTCCCTTAGCTCAGTGTGTTTGGTATTTTTATTGTAATCTAGACACTTGTAGTACATATTCTAATCAACTGTTGTGATAATTTTGTTCTTACTATAACTGTGCCCTATTTGATATAAGAGAATACATACCCTACCTAGATTGGACATATTCCCAGTTACTAATACTTAGAACAGAACTTCTCCTATAAAAACAGAAGTTCTCTGAAAATATTTTCTTACTTCCTTGTTTGTGCACAGCTACTAATGATTGTATCAGTACAGCTTTTGGAAGTGGATTTATTACTTAATTCATATTCCAGCTGTTTGATTAAGAAGGACTTGCTAACATATTGTATATTCACTCATGGGTAAATTACGACTGTTCACTTCTTATTAATCTTGACCCACAACTTGTGAGCCAACGATAAAGCATTTGTCTTTTACATTTTATCATGCCAGATTATTTTAATATTGGGTAACAATTTCAACAAATGAAAGGATACATTCCTCCTCTTGAAAATAGGTCTCAGCTATCTGCAAAAATAAAAAAAAAAATAATCAGAATTCTATAATTTTCATGAGAATGGTAACGATGTAATATGAACTTTTTATTATAAACATCTGTTTTGCAGGTTCATGGTTTGGATAAAATACTAACGTTCAGGGTAAATACACATTCTTATTCTAGGAAGGACGTTTAGAAAGAATCTCAAACAAAGAAATACTAAGTGTTACCACACTAGTGGAATTGCTCAAATGTTAGTTGGGTCTTACGTTGTTACAACAACAAAAAACTATTTCAGAAACTTTTTAAATTATCATATTAGAAAGTTTTAAAATTTCCTAGAAGCACTGTGTTTACTGATATGAGTTGAAGAATTTGAATTCTGTTATAAACCATTGTTTCCTTATGTTTGACCAAATTAAGATCATTAATGAGTTCTCCTGAGCCTTGTTATAAAATAGAGAAATTGAGGTTTCCTGACTTATGAGAAAAGAACAATTTTTGGACAAAAGACTCCAAAAACACTGCCTATCACAGCATCAGAGACATACAGTGACCTTCCTGCTTGTATCCTGTTTACTATAAATGATTACAAAAAATATTTCAAGTACATAGAATTTGATATAGTATGAATATTTGAAATTCATGAGATAAACACAAACGGACTCAAGTTCTTAATTTCATTCTGTATTACTCTTAGACCACCTGCAGAAGCCAGACAACAGCACTGCAGCAGCCTTCTGCCACTTCCTTTCCTGAAGCTACTCTGCTGCGTTAAAAAATTTTAAAGATCCTCTACCCCATGTGTCAGTTCACTAAGCCTAACATCTTGATATCTGAAGCTCTTCAACAATAGAGCAAGTCATGGAGTTAAGCCAGATGGCAATTCTTTGATTTGCACTGTAGTTGTTATGACATGGAACAAATCTGTGGCTCTTCCTCCTTTAGATTGGCATTTCTATAACAGAACAATTAAAATTGGATGTGTAAGAAGACAGCTCTGCCAAAGAAGACCATAGGAAAAAAAAAATACAAACCTAAGAATCACAACAACTCTTCAAGACTTGTTCTCTTAGATGGATGTTAATATAGATATGTCAAAACAAAGAAATACCAGAGAACTGACACAAGAAATAAGCAAACTTGTGCCACTGCATTTAAAGCTCAAAGTGCTAAGGAGGTTTAATATAGAGAAAAAAATCATTCCAGAGTAGTTACTAAGGAGCAGGAAAATCAAACATAAGGCAGGCTACATACAAAACACTTGAACACCTAATACAATCTCTGGTACTTCTAGCTTAACAAAATGCGTAAGCTCATATTAAATGCTGCTGTAACATCTGCTATCTTAGCCAATGGCTAGGAATTGAACAAGGGATCTCTACGCCTAAGCATTCAAGATATCTAGCTCCAACATCTTAAAAACAACTTCACTCTGGCTGGGTAATTTTATTATACCTATCTTTAACAGATCACAGCAAAAAGTAACAGTAAATACATGATGACCAAGGGTTTATACAACGAGAGGCTATGTATAAACCAAGAACAGAGTCATGGAAACGTAAGAGAAAATTACATTCCAGTATACCAAGTTATTGCTATATCAGAGCTACATATTTTAACTGCAGACTACAGAAATAGCTTTCCTATCCTCTTTCTAGTGATGCCTTGGCTTTCAACCAGCTATGTCGAAGCCAAAATTAAAAGCATGGAAGTGGTAGAACTTCCAGAGGAAGTATCAAGATGCCAGTTAGAAGTACTTCTTCTTTTTCTCTTCATCAAGTAAAGGTCTCAGGATTTGGGGAGGACAGTTGTTTGTTTGGTTCCCCCTCTCCCCACCCCGCCCCGCTCCAACTCACATAAAGGATTATTTCTTGGAATAAAAGGCTAAAGTCACCATTGTACTAGAGTCCCTGCAACCAGGTCAGAGAAAGCAAGTATCCAAAGACAGAAAATGAGTGCCTTTTAATCAGAAAGCGAATTTCACTTGGACTCTGAGTTGGTAGTGGGGAGTATAACAGAAAAGATAGAGCTGATGCCTGCAAAGGAGAAGGTGTAACACTGTTTAGAAAGGCTAATGTGGTAACCTAAATGTTTTCTTTCCAATTCCTTCCTGTATACAAATAATCTTTGAGATTTGCAACAAAAGCTTATTTGTGCTTGCTAAAAAACTGGGCAGGCTTTCCTGGAAAACCGAAGAATATTGATGGATTTGCTTGTAATAATGTTTGTAATAAAATATATAAACTTCAGCAGTAAAAATATTTTGTTCCACAGAACTTTACAGCATTGGTGACCTTTACAAGCATAAACTAATCAATCTTGAGGGACAGCAAACACTGCCAGTCTTCCTATTTGGCATGCACACTGTGCCAAGGGCCATGCTTGCAAAATGTGTCCAGTACTTGTAGGTACCCTGATACATGAACATTCAGGTTGAGACACCGCACAGCTGATACGCCAATGACTTCGGTGGCAGCACACAAATATTCAATCTCAAAATCTTTGGGGTATTTCAATTTAGGCCCTCATAGTTGAAATATCCCAAAGATTTTGAGATTTGTGTTTTCATGAAGGGCTTGAAGGACTTAACAAGTGGGCACTTTTGTAAAAGTCTAAGAATGAGTGCTCAAAAAAGACAGCAACTTGATAGAGGAGTCTAGATTACAAGTTGTGTGTTCCTGGCTCTCAGCCTTATCACTAACCACTAGACCATTCTGAGTCCAGTACCTCCAAAACAGAATTGGTAAGTGACTTCTAGGATTCTTTATAAAGAACTTCTGTATTTCACTGTCTTTTATTGTCTTAATAAAGAATTTCTGTGCCTTTAGTCTGCTATCCACAGTAGTCTCCTAAGTATTTCTGGAGCTGCTAAAGTTCTGCATTTATGTTTTAAATACAAGTACTTCTAAGATTCTGTAACAAACGCTAAACAAATCACATGAATCCCACTCAAGGCAGGAAAAAATGGTATCTTATTTAAATTAAAAGTTAACCCTTAGAACAGCCTCTAATATCCCACAGCTTAAAATATTCAATACAGGCTTTCCACTAACAATACGGATTGTTAATACTCCAGAACATCTGACACAGCTCTTTAAAGTAGAAGAGTAGAAGAGTATTTGCTAGGCTTGGCATAAAAGAAAGTTAATGCCAGGCTGTATTAACTATCTGAAAAAAAGGCTGAAGATGTCAGGTTAATTTGCTGGAAAAGGAAAAAACATTCTTAATAGCCTCACTTTACATGAAGACATGAATCCTATCTTTAAACTCTTTTATTTTTTTCCCCAGTTTAAAAAGTGTGTTATGATCCTTGTAAGTTCTGTTTCTTTCAAACACTCCATTCAAATGCTTGATATTTCTTAGGAAAAAAGAAATGGTGCTTCATTACATTTAAATCTGGAAATGCAGATTCTGTTCTCAGTTCTGTCACAGTTCCTGTATGACTTTCAAAAGGTTATTACCCTTAGGGTTTGGCTTCCTCACCCAAAAAGCATTGGACAGGTTTCACCTCCATCGTGTTTGATGACATTCCTTCATGTCTGTAAAGTTTTTGCCCTGTGTTATTTTTCAAAACTGACCTTTGTATTGACTCATGAGCAACCACCAAATTTGGTGTGGCTAAAGGTGTAAATGGTTAACCCTAATGCTAAGTTTCAAATAAATGAAGGAATGGTATCAAATATCTTCACTCAAACACAGATTAAACAAAATAATGTAAAATTCTAGGTCAGATGTAAATTGTGTGTAATTTGCAATACTAAAAAGAGACCTCTTTTGCAAATATAACGACTTATTTATATCGAAGATAATAAGAATGTAGGAGTGTCATTGCAGTTTAGGAGTTTAAAATATCACAATCATCCAATTTTCTACAGTAAAGATAATGCAACTAAGTAAAATCAGACACTGTATAGTATCTATTTATATAGCCCGCATTAGACACTACAGCCAAACAAAGTATCTTCTAGTTCACTGTTAGTGTGACATAGCTAAACTATAAATTAATACTGCACCAAGTCCTATCAACATATTCATCTTGCATCATAATCTCCACAAAGAAAACCATACTGGCCAGTTAGTAAAAAAGATTGATTTTAAAATCACACATTATTTCCTTTGGTCTTGCAAAAGGAAAGTGTGTGGCAACTATGTTACAAAAAAAAACCCCCAAAAACCCCCAAACACTAAGAAACCTTGAATCTTAGCATTCATGCATGAACTTCATGCTAGAAAAGTCTGTAACAACAACAACAATTCAAGATTTAAAATGTTATTTAGATATCAGCGGTCTTGTATCTCTACCAGTGTCTTACAAACTGTATTTAAGGTATGTCAAAGAGTGATCTTCCTAATCTACCAGCCAAACTAGAATTTCATCCTTGTGGAATTGGAAAACCCATCTTAAACTCTTAAGAGTTTCCTTTAACTGCAGAATATACTTTCAGGGCAATTTATGATTTACCATATATTAGAAGACCTTAGAGGAGATAATCTGCTGTGATCACCTGTTATACAATCGAAATACTCTGTCCAGATAGGAAAATTGGCATGTACTGAATGAATGCATTTTTTTCTAACGAATAAAGGCCTCAAATAAAAACAGTGTGCAAGTCCTCAGAATCATAGGAAGTACCTGATGGAGACACAGGGGCAGTATCTTTGAATCCATCTGCTCAACTTCTTCACGGAGCAATGAGAAAAGAGACTGCAATGTGCGTTTTTGTTCTTTTTGGTGAAAATTTTCATTTGCTTCAACAGCACCTTCAGCACGCACAGAATCTGTATCCGTAGTAAGAGTATTTTCCTCCTTGATTGCTGTGGTTCCCACTGTAGGAACTCCTTTAAAAATAACAAATACTTAGGTTAGGATTCGGGAGAGCAGGAAGCAGATGATGACAGAGAGGGATTCTATTGGGGAGCACAGATGTCCAGGGGGACTGTCCTGGGCAAGGTGAAAAGGAAGATCCTCCTAGATAGTTGGATAGTTTATTTGAGAGTCCAGAGAATTGAGTCAGTAGTGGTGATCTACATTGGAAACAATGACACAAGGATGTGTAAACTGAATTTAGCCTCCAGAACTTCTTGCTAAGCAGAAAACTAGGCTCTCGATGGTACATTCCCTGGCAGTCCAACACTGCCTGTCTCCAATCTTAAAGAAGTAAAAAAAATGTCAGTCATGCAGGTGGAGGACTGGCAAGGTATTTGAAGGATAACACAAAGCATAACAGTATAAAAATGTTACAGAAAAAAACTGCTGAGGGCAAATCCCACATTTTTTTGTTAGAAATGCAGTATTTGTAGTATACTGCTGATCATCAATATGATAGTTATCAGGAAATGTTAAATGAGATAAAGGAAGAAATGTAGAGCAGGCAGTAGTAGCAGCAGAAATCAACTACCCATATACAGACTGGACCAGTTTCAGAGAATAAAAGCAGTAAATGACAGCTTCTTATAACACAGAGTCTTAGGAGTACCCAGAAGACTACAGCTTATTCCTCCAATTAATGAACTTTTTTTTCATAAACCAATATTGAATTAGATACATTTACGTAAGACTGAACTTTTAAAAAATTCTCATATTTTTTAAAAAACAATTTAGAGAGATTTGGCCACTGAAATACGCACCATAAACTTATATAAACTCAAGTTGAGTGTGTTATTCTTCCCCAGCTGCACCCATTTGCTGAAAATCATGTTATCATTTAAAACTAGGACAGGTGGGGGCACTTTCAAGTAACCATCACTCTTTCACTGTTTCTACAACTTGGCCACTCAGCATATTTCAGACCTGGTTGTGCTCATTGCAACTGAAACACTATATGAAGATTTAGGGCTTAAAAAAGGTATTAGCTTGTCCACTGAAGGCTTCACTGTTCTATTTTTTGTTATTTTAAACTCTTTATTAAGTAAACTATCCAGGTCAGGAGTACTAATAATCTCCATGGGTGGCTACTTCCACAGGGCTTACTGCCAAACAAAACATGGCTGTAACTTGATTTTTTTTTTTTCCAATATTAATGAATGTTTCTGCTTTTCCACTATTTATTTGGGCTTCCTGTGGGCCAAAAGCAGCAACAGACATAACTGGATGCAAAATACAAACCAGGAATTGCTTTTAGATATGAAATTAAGGTTGCTTTTAAAAATAAAGCTTTCTGTTCAGCACAAATCAGAAAAGAGGGAAACGTGTTCTGGCAAACCTTTTCTCTCGGGGGGAAAACAAATAAACAAACAAAGCCCTTCAAACTGCACTTTATTAAGCAGTTAATAATCATCAATCATAATAAAACATGAACCTTGACTGAAACATGCTCAATAGCAACTACCATGCAAAATCTTTATTGTAATGTTGTTGTGGCACTGTTACTAACACGCAGTTTATAAACTGCGCATTATTCCTACATATAGTTGAGCTATCCCTCACTTGGAATCAAACTCTGCCCTCAAATTACTCCAGTGATTCTGAAGCAAGACCTTTATAACCAACCATTAAGGTTAATTCTACCTTCTTCAATTCTGAACACAAGACAGCCCTTGCGCCTCAGCACTAACCAAGAACTTTTCTTGGGGCAGCAACACTTAGTAATGCTATTTCATCATAAAGGTGTTATGGATTAAGATCTCTATTTATTTTCCTCCATGTTCTTGAAAGCAGCACACAATATGACTTTTTCCTGGAATCATTCAATCTTACTGTCTGAAGCAGACTACTTTTTTTAGTAAAGATTATATATTTTTTAGTAAAGACATATTTCTGATATTTTAGGAAGCCAGGATTGAACTTTTTCAATTCACAAACCATTGATATTTACTCTATACATTGATATTTGGTTCCATACTAGAATGGAACCAAAGCCTCTATGAAAAAAAATGTGAAAAAACCACAGAAGATATCAAGTCTCCAAAAAGTTCTCAGTAGGAATGTGGCAGGGAGCTGGGTTTGAGTTTCTGCTCTGCCAGACTCACTGAGGTTTCAGCTGACATCTTCTATGCCCAGCTGGGTATGCCAATGTTTCACAAGACGCAAAGAGAAGCAAACTTTCTTAAAATTCACCTAAGAGTTCATGGGAGGGGCCTCATGTTTACAAAAAGATCCAATTTTGACAGACCTTGTGAATAAAAATGGCAAATGCATTTTTTCAATACTTCTGTTTTGTTCTGTCAGTACTGCAAGCACATGAAATGAAGATGCTCTTGCCAGCTGCTTAAGAACAAGTCAGACGTGCAAGTATGAAGCATTTGCTACCAAAATAAAAGTATGGATATTCTTCTCTGTTTTTTAATTGAAATTTTATTTTCAAATTCAGTAGCATTAGCTTAAGTCACCAGTAACAGAAGTTTCTAGTACAGAAAACATATGGCAATCTCTCTTTTTAAACATTCTTTGGTACTCAATATCAGAAAGCTCAGACTGATTCATTCGAGAACTGCTAAAAAAAGAAGGACCAGGAAGTATTTTTATTTTTATATATATATGTGTATAT
>NW_009933210.1:152051-204009 GCF_000696875.1 Nestor notabilis | reverse complement strand
AGGTCTCCTGGCCCTCCTGCTGCACTCCCTTCTAGTTGAAAATCTGCTTTTGATTAAAAAGCACCTTTGATACAAAATTTTAATGATTCTTAAAACTGATTCTCCTTGCAGCAGAAGACTGCATCTTTGAACACCCAAACATGATATTGAGCCTACTCTGAATAAAAAATTTACCTTTACTACTGACTGAGAAGTTTTCCTCCATCTGGGCATCAGACTGAATCTGGTTTTCAGCAGCTTTGCTAGGAATTAACTCTACCATGAATTCTCTATCAATATACGAATTGCACAGTATCTTTAAAATACATAGGGATTTCCTAATTACTTCTCATGGTCTGATAATAAAACAAAGGGCTTGGAAAATGAAATCTGAGTGGCTGAGAGAAGGCATATTCAAGATCTGTGTCACATCTTCATTGAACTTTACAGGGATGTGTGTTCTATTTGTTTACTTAAACACAATTGCTTACAGAAAACGACAATGAATACCCATACACACAACACAGCAGAGCATAGCAATGTTTTTTGGGGCACAGTTTAAAAAAATCAATCTCACAGACAATGTCAGGACAAAGTTCCTTTCATCTTTTTACAACTCTCTTATGAAAATTCCTATATCTGTTGAAGGAAATGATTTTGATTTGCCCAGGTGAACATGGGTCAGTATTCTTCCTTAAATTTCACAGTTTTACATTCAAAATTAGTAGAAATCTACCATAGCACCTAAGAACCAGACATTTAGCCTAAAGTCAAATCTGAGGCTAATAGAAGATTTTCTTTTCAAAAAAATCTTGATTTGACAATGACTTCTTGGAGCTTGATCTCCTTTCTTTTGCCAGGTTGATGACAGTAGCATGGCTATATATTGGATTGATGAACATTGCAATGCCAAAATACTGGTTTTAGTCAGGGCTTCAGTCCTCACCCATGGAATACAATGGGCAGATATGCAGACAAGAAGTTCAGAGAGTCTTTGAAAGAGAATTAATATAATTTCTTTCTATGAATGAAATTGCACTAGAAATGGTGTGATACTTACAGGGCTCATTTAAAGATCAGATGTATTTGCTTCTCATTCTTGAAACGTAATATATGTCTAAAAAAAACCCCTGAACACCACAAATCATGAAAGAGAGAAATCACCTCTGAACATAACAACGTTCAACAGATGTCATTTCAGTTCAATGCAATACAAAATAGTTTTTTTCACACATTATCATAAAATTTGAATAGGTCCTACTGCTGCTATAAATCTATCCTAATCATGAAATCAAAGTTCCCTTTGCATACACAAGAGATCTTGAAAACTGCCTGAAAGTTTGCCAGGTCTTTGTCAAGGTTATTCCCACAGCATACTAGTGACCTGAGACCCACATATACTTTCTAAATCTCAATGCAGCAGACAGAAGAATATCCATCCAAGGATCTCTCACAAACCTGAGATAGCTCTGTGTAAGTTGCAGGTAGGTGTTACATTCCTTAGTGTGCCATCTGTCAAGTGACAGACATTAGCAGAGATTGTCTCTTTATTCAGCTTTTCTTCCCTTAGGAAGCTAGTTTCAAATTTTTCCTAGGTATTTATAGGAGACAAACAAGCTGTTGTGGATTTATGCTTTGTTTTATACTGTTAGAGCTTTGTCACCTTCTTTATTCAGTCTCAGGCACTAGTGGTGGCCACATCTTGCCAGGTTGGGGATGATGGATCTGATGGAGTGCAGCACATCTGAAGTACAATATGTGAAGAACTGCCAGTTTAATAGACCACGACACTATGGCACTATGTCGAGCCTTGTAAAATCTAACTGTAGACAAAATGTTCAGGTTGAAGGTCTTTCAATGACTGAAACAAGCAAGAGAAAATTTCAGGATTTGCAGTCCTTGCAGACTGGCCTCTTAGTATTGCATTAAAACATTACCATATGCAGAAGCATACAGTGACTCCTCTGTTATGGCTCAATATTTACCATGAAAAATCCCCTTGTGACAGTGCAGAACTTTCGCTATAGTGCAAAATTTCTTCTGCCTCAAAAGTCTGATTTAAGCAGGTTGCCTGAAATGCTCAGGGTCTGTTATGTACCTGCAGCAGGTTATATTGGTACAGATCCACATGGCAAAGACAAGCTAACATTTTGTCCCTGACCTCCAGTCTCCAGGCTAAACAGGCTGGAGTGCAAGCAAATCAGGGCACAACTATCTTATAGTAACACCCTGTTTATATTGTAAGGCCCTATGTGTTGTGAGGTTCTTCTGCCCATGGTACTTGGTCATAGAAAATGTTGACCAGAAGTGTATTTCTAGAAATATTTGGCATATATTTGCAAAAAGGATCTGTCAAAAAGTTGATTCTGCCAGATATTTACAGACTGTCACTAGTACTGCAAGGGGATATCTCAAAACCAGCACCACTGCTGCATGTGGGTAAAATCTACCTGGTTCCAAGGATGTAACGTAGGCTGAAAATATAAGCATACTTTTGAATACTTTCTTATTTAGGAATGATTTTTTCAGCTTGACCACTGAAGATCATTATGAAAGCAGTATTGATATAATTTTTGATAAGGAAATGTACTCATCATAAATATCAACAGTACATTCTTTATGACTAACATGATTTAGATGTAAGCCCTTTGATGATGTTTGTTACAATACAGAATGTACTTCTTTACACGACACCGGATATCTCAGGGCTTGATTGCTGTGGCTGAGGGCTTAAGGCATTTTATAATGAAGGAGTTATGATTTCAAAAATCCCCCAAATTATAAACGGAGTATCCTGGCTCCTGTTTTGCCTTTGAAGGGGATAAAATTGTTTTGCTTACATAAGCCACTAGGAGTAGCTCCCCTGTCAGACTTTGTCTGTTCTCATATTCACCTGTGTCTATGTGGTCTCCTTTTCACATTCATATATGTTTGTAAGATCTCTTTTGGCATTGTGCCCTTACCTGTGATAACATCTCCTCTAGCAACAGCAGTGCACTCAGGAGCACTGTCCTGTCCCCGAGCCTACACAACCTCTCCAGGAGAGCTGATGGACCTAGAGTCATTTCTGTGCATCTTCAGGAGCCAAGTTTGTACAGTTCCATAAGGCTTATGAGCTGCTCTTTTAGTCTTCGCAATTAAGACTTCTTTAGGAGAGCTACAAGGCTCAATCCCTCCAACAAAAGTGAATGGTGTGAGACATGGAGCCCACATTTGGATCTGAATTCCCACACTGTCTGTGAGGTTTTGGGTCCCGTCAATCAGCACGTCTGAAACGAAACACAGGTGTTTGCCACCCCTCTCTGCATCCAGGCTACTTTCTTAAATCCCTCTTTTTTAAGAAGTGACACCAAAATAATCAACTGATTGACAGCTACCGAAGACAGTGGTGATGCACCAGATAAGACAAATTGTATTTTAAAACTCTTATTAGTTTAGTTGACTCCCATTATATATGCTCATAAGACTACTGTCCTATTTTGTCTGTCTCTTTGTCTCGTCATGCAATTAGAAAACTGAGTTTGGTTCTGGGCACATAACACTGACAGGAGGGAGAGAGGAGCAAAAGAGCATTTCAGGCGAATGAACACATATGATTAAGCACTAGAATGATTGATTTATGATGAAAGATTAAAAGAATTGAATATGTATAGCTAAAGGGAGACATGCTAAGTGCCTATGAGTAAGTGGAGGGTGGAAGCACCAGGGAAGAGGGGAGGTGGTTGCAGGGCCCAATGAAGGATCATGAGGGAAAATCTGAAATAAAGGATATGCTGGTGTTTATCAGGAAAAAAATATCAGGGAGTGACCTGGGAAAGACTGCAGACCCATTGCTGAGGTTTATTTGGGGAAAGTGACACTCAGATAATATTTTTAATCTTTGATGTGGACTTATTTGAAAGCTTGACAAGAAAAGCTTCCCAGTTGTGAAGAAAGGAAAAAAAACCCAACCCAAACCAAACCCAACACCAACATCTTTCCTATGATTCAAAAGAAACTGCAAATTTCCTACTGTGAGAAAGCTGTGGTTGGAAGATGCCACAGATTAATCTCATCTCCATTGCTCTTGCAGAAGCTTTGGTAATTCCTTTGCTATAAAAACTCCATTGGAGATGCCTGGAGAAAAGCAGGGCTGAGAATTCTCAAGCTTAGAGTGTCTGAAAATAAGTTTTGTCTAAGAGAGGTGTGCAGCTAAAATCTGAAAATAAACTCACCCCATTTACATCTTGTTAGTATTTGAATATCAAAGTACAAAGTCTGTCCAAAATGTACTTTTGTTGTTCAATATGTAATACATGCATCTAAGACTGGATGATGAGCTGCTCTCCTCCTGAGCTCTGGAGGTCCTCCTCTTTTCCTTTATTAAAACAAAATAATCCAGGAAATTAATAACTCTGTAAACAGACTTCAATGCTGCACACTTTCATATGCCAAAAGGTATTGGACTAAGAATTAAGGTTAAACGTGAACTTACCTGCATCCAGGAGTGAATAGCCAAAAAGGGGATATGCATTATAAAATACAATAACATATTGTCTCTGAACTAATATTTTTTCTGTATCTTTAGGTACACACGAAGAGTAACTTGTGGCTGTTCTTACTGTTTCTCAGATTAAGGGCAAATAGAGCCAGGGAATGTCCTTTGCACAATAGTTACCCAGTAAAACTCTACTTCAAAGTGACGTGTGTAACACAGTAGTGAGTGAAACATTTCTGGGAAAACTATTTACCCAAGTTGCATAGAAAGAAGAGAGCTTATCATGTAAAAACATCTTGCTTTGATATGCTAGAACATGAGGACAATGAAATTAATTCAAATACACAAATATGGGAGGAGGCAAGGTGGGGCTAACAAGTGATACAGAAGTTAATCTACAGTTTAAAAAAAAAAAAAAGAAGTAAAGCAACAATGCAATGGAAAAATAGATTCAGTGCCATGCATGAAGGAGGCAAAGATTTGCTTGTCTATTGCTTAACCTTAATGTTCTTTTAAGGTCATTTTTATATTTCCTAATAATAAAGGAGATAAGCAGCACCTACAAAACAGGTACAAGCACTGCACTCCTCTGCTTACGCTCTGAGCTGGCAGGACATGAGTTGGCACCAACCTATGAGCCACATTAAAGTATGAGCAGCAAGGCACAGACTGAATCAGGACTGTCAAATCCCAACCAAGCAGTCGCAGACAGGTTACCCAGAGCCATATGTCACCTTACCTCTGCTTTTGTCTTCCTCTAAAGTGACCCTTCAAAGGTTCTGAGGGAATATCACTGGGCATGAGCAAACCACATGCTATGGAGAACTTTGTGCCTCCAGCCCTTTAATTTCCTCAGCTGTAAGAGAAAAATGTTGCCCGTGTCCACAAGCACCTTGTGCAGCTTTTGTAAGTGGTATTGTGGAAGCTGACAGAAGCCAGAGTGGAGGAAACCTTTCCCAGAGATGCACAATATCTTTAGCTAAATGTTATAATACATGTTCTCTGTGCAACCTGAATAACAGCATTGTGACCACATCTAATTTTGCCTGGAATAAAAATTGGCAGGAAAAAATGAGAAGCTTATTTACAAAAAATGTTCATGATATGGGGTAAGATGTTCTTCATTTTCATTTTATCTATAAAAGCAGAAATTCTGTTCTCTAAGAAATGAATTCAGAATGACATCACGTGCTGGCAGGAAAACTTATCAGCCTCCCCACACTGCACTGGCAGTGAAACTGACACATCTGTTGGTGTTTTGGTCGAAACATTTGTTATCCCAGTTATTTGCACAATATAAATGTGTGTTAACTATGATTTTGGTTTGTGTCTAACAAACAAGTGTACAATTTGGGGTCTGCCGTCTGTATGGAGGATTATGTCAAAGAAAGATATAGCAAAACTCAATGATTCTCTTTTCTAACAAGCAGTCATT
Organism: Nestor notabilis; assembly: GCF_000696875.1. NCBI lineage: Eukaryota > Metazoa > Chordata > Aves > Psittaciformes > Psittacidae > Nestor > Nestor notabilis. The sequence continues at coordinate 198,118 of NW_009933210.1, read as the reverse complement.
GGGAGGGAAGGAAAAAGGTTTGACAGGTACAAAAGCCATCAGTGATGAGGCATAGATATGCTTAACTATGCAGCAGTGCCTACCTGACAAGGACTACAATCTTTTCCCAGCAGTTGTCTTTACGTGTCAAAAAGACAATACTGAAAAACGCATGATAGGACACATAAGATATGGACAGCTGCCAGGCCTCTGAACAGCTGTGTGGTGCATAAGAATTACTGCAGCTGTATTTAAACTAGAAATTTTTATTTATTTATTTTTTTATTTAGTGTGTTCAGGCTTTTTACTTATCGAAAAGGAAGCATTAGCAATTATGAATTGTTTATTTCCCCACAAGACGTGTTGTTTTTGTTTCTGCTGTCTGTGAGTTCTGATGTTCAGGAGACATCACTGTTCATCCTTAAGACTGTGTATATAGAGGGGGGGATATTTTCTTTACGTGCTTTGGTTAGTGGGAGCAAGGCATTCAATCTGAGCTTTACACCACTCTAGTAGCAGCTTGAAAAAGAGTAAGAAATCAGGTCTCTTCTGGTGTTCTAGAAGCACAGGGAAATAATCATATAGCAGTGTGTGTTCAGGATCTTCAAGAGTCCAACTACTTCAAGGCAGGTTCACACAGCATGATTGATCCTCTAAGCTTGGTGGGTGTGCAGGAAGTGGAGCACTTCTTCCCCAGCTTTGGAGATGCTTCCCTCACATTTGTGAAGATAATTTGCTCAGATGAAATGAACTGATCACAGCAGAGTTGGGCCAGACGTAGTTTTGCCTGTTTGCCAATCACACCTATTCCTTTTCAATTTTGTGGGGTAAAAAAAATTTGAGAAGCATATGAAGTCAGGAGAAAATGCCTCATCTTGGACTTTCTCTCCCCTTCTCTATAATTCTGTACAGAAAACTGGGGAACATGTATGTAATTTGTTTCTCAAGAAGAAGATAGAAAAGGCCCATGAATTGCATAAATTACTAACAATATTAAATTCCTCAAGGGACAGCTTGTCTTGTGACAAATTTGGCTGTTCATTAAGGCCAACTGACGAATGGGATATTAAAGGTCTTCCACAGTGTGGACGTAGAGTTGCTGGTTTCCATGCAAGCTGTCAGCTTTATTACTGGTAGAGCTAAACAAGATAGTAGTAGGTACCTGTGGTTTTGGAATGAAAATTCCTGGGTTCTCCCTACAAAGCCACATCTACGGTGTGTGGTTTGGCTGGCAACCCATGGATTCTGATTTGTATGCAACCCTGTAGACACTTGTAATTTAATGTTTGTATGAAAGGCTAACTCTGTGGCCACTTTTAATTAAAGGAGATTTCCGGTAAAGTTAATCAACAACTTCTGTTACTGGAGGGAGAATACAGAAAGAATTTTTGGAGAACTGCTGGGAAAATAGATGGTATAATATTTGGTAACAATTGTGAAAATGTGTGAAATTCATATGGTGTTTTATTGTAAGAATTAAATTCAGAAATTTTCATTGGTATAAATTCTCAAATCTTCTTTTTCTGTTTTTCAGTACTCTCCTATTTATTAGGGTTAGATCCCCTGGAAGGGAAAGGAAGAGGGTTAGAGACATTACAGCCCTAGGCTTGCAAGGCAGCACAGTCATTGTCAATTCTCACCTTAAATCCACACAGAATTTTGGTGCCATAACGTCCATGGTGAGGAGATCCCAAGTTCACAACCTCCTGCATAGAGAACCATGGGTTTTTGCTTTATTTGAACACAGCTTCTGCTAGCTTCCGGGTGTATTTTCCTGTCTGAAATCCTAAACAGTTCTTTTGATGAAGGCTGGTCATTGGACAACTAAATCTAATTCTTCACCCATGATGACATTTATACCTTGCAAATGGAGCGTGATACACTTAGTTATGATTTGGTAGACATCCATCTGTTCTGCAGAGGGGTGAATGGTCTCAAAAGAGGAATCTAAATGGAAGGAAAAGTTAGTCTTTGGGTTCACAATTAATCATCTGAAAGTTTTTACTGTCTAAATTTAAAAAAACTATCTCTCACTTTGGTCAGCTGTAAATCAGAGACAGAGCAGAAGTAAAAGGGAATATTTAATCTGGAATGGCACTTAGTTTTCTAGATTAAAAATAGTGAAATTTTGAATAATGCCTGAAAATAATGCCTACTGAATCAGGAAGAATGGCAAAAATATCTAGTATTTTAACATGAATAGAAAGCCTATAAAAGATTATATTTCAATAAATAAAATAATTTTCTTTTGATAATTTCAAAGTGCTTTGTTATGGCTCTAATCACTTCTTTTTTTTCTTACTGTAATTAGCTGATCTTAAGGATGTGCAAACAAGTTGCCACAAGTGTTAGGCTACTTAGTAATAACTGTACACCTTTTTACCCATCAGTATATGTAAGATCATTTACTTCCAAGAGGGGGAATTCAGAAGAGGGATAGGCAACCTCAAATTACCACACATTTATAACCATGTAAAAGTCTCCCCACAGGCAGTTACCACAGATGAGCTAAATTACTGCAAATTCAGACTCTAGCTTACATCATATTAACCGCATTATGTGTCTATCTTTACATTTTAAAACAAAACATAATTTCTACCCAGAAGACATCCAGTTCTCATATAGTTATGTTAAACTGAATTGTTTAGACAGATGGAAACAAATAAAACATCAATTTTTGTCAACTTCAGGAACTGGTTGATTCCACTGCTTTTCTGAAGAAAGTTTCAGCTTCAATCACTCTTTAATTTCCTTCTGTCAGATATTTGTTTTGCTTTTCCCCAAGTGACTATTTACCATGTCAAGGTGAAATCTTTTTCTTTTCTTTTTTTTTTTTCCCAGTGGAAGTCAATGGAGGAATATCCCTTGATTTCTGTCAGGAATTCTTGACATCAATATGTAGAAGCTGTCATATTTTCTCATTCTTCTTCCAATAAATACTCATGCTAGAGATTTTCAAGTGTTTTGGTTTGTTTGGGGTTTGTTTTTTTCTGTGTCTCTGAGGTGTGTGGAATTTAGAAACCTTCACTGAAAAGCTTGCAAGGATTCAGCTTACTAAAAAATCGACATAAAGACAAGAATCTGAGGAAAGAGGAGATTTCTGATTACTTATGAAAAAAGGACTGTAACCCCTAAGGCTTCCTTAAGAATACGGAGCATTCTCTGTACCAAAGAAATCTAAAACTGGACAAAACTCCAGTTTCTTGTATCATTACTGAGCCAGATGCTACAAATCCATCCCTCAATCAGGGAATTCCTGTGGGACGCTGCTGGGATGGAGTCAAGCCACTGGCACAACTAAGGCCCTTCACACCTTGAAGTGCTAAAAAATGAATCATAGGTTTTCACAGTCCACCTCTAGAACGGGTTTTGCATTGTTCACCTGGAACAGGTTAGTCTTTACCTGCAGATAACCTGATTCAAAATACTGGACAGCAGACTGCCCAGGTACTGCTTGGTTATTGCTGGCCCTATGCTGTATGATGCAAAATAGGTCTGAAATTCATTCTTCACCAAATTACTCCCCCATATACCTAGGTGACAGTGAATTGTTTACTTTTATCCCCTCAGCTAAATGCATTCTTGGTCACTATCTTCAAGATGCATTTGTGAACTCTTCAATTCTAATGTCCACATTCAGTTTTTATTGTGTGAGACATCACCAAAGTTCTTTTCTACTACGTATTTTTTCACTCCCAGGAGAGGCAATGTATATTTTTTAAACAGGAGGCATTAGTCAAAGAGTCATTCAGGCTGGGCAGAAGCTCAGGAAGTCTCTGCTCCAAACCCCTGCTCAGAGCAAAGTGAGAACAGCATTCAGATCTCCACAAAGGTGTATGAATTCAGAGACTTAGAGTGAAAGTTACAAAATTCAGGAAACTTTGAGGATTTACTGGCATCTCCATATAGTCATTGCCTGGCTAATGGCATCTGAAAAATAATACGGGCTTGTGAATCATAGATAATCTACCCATGTACTTGCCAATCCATTTGTTGCTTTGATTCACTTTAATAACAACCCCTTTTTCTCCAGTTTTTGTATTTTACTATTCACCTGCTGTCTCCCTCACATACAGGGAAAGAAAGAAATGAATTAAGTAGAATCAGTTTGTGCAATCAGAGCTGAAGCCTCCTGAGCTGAAAAATGACTCAGATATATCTGCTGGCATCTCTCCTCACAAATCTCCTGCAGCAACATCTCTCAAAGTCTCTACTAATTGAGCCATTTTCTGAATGCTAGCAGTGAATGGGAGTTAGTGAGACGGAGACCAACCAGCATATGAAATTTGTCATTAGTGGGAATGGCAGTTTTCCTAGAAGACTTTTTTACAAAACTGTATTGAAAGTGCAGTTGAAGAAGTGTAATTTACAGCAAGCCTGCATTAAGCACTGACCTTCATGCTACTCAGTAGTAAGCCAAGAAGCAAAGATGTTAAAATGCAATGGAGGGCTTAAATAGAAGTGACTGTGATTAAAAATATATACTGGATTTGGGAAATGCCTGGGTATGGTTTTAATAAAAACACTACTGTGCCACTGATATTAAGATTTTAATCCCTCAGAAAGAAATCACAGACATACACATATGGTCTAGTTCCCTAGACAGCTGAAAATGACATGATCCTGCTTTTCTTCTTCCTCATTATGTATCCAGCTGCATTGTCTTTCTTATTTGGTGACAGATAACATGGCTTCACTAAGGGCACATCGTGCCTGACCAATTTGGTGTCCTTCTGTGATGGGGCCACAGCGTTAGTGGATAAGGGAAGAGCATCTAACGTCATCTACTGGGACTTGTGCAAGGCAATTAACACTGTCCTGTGTGTCCTGGAGAGAGATGGATTTGACGGATGGACCACTCTGGATAAGGAACTAGCTGGATGGTCTCAAAGTGGTCAATGGCTTTATGCCCAAATGGAGACCAGTGATGAGTGGCATTCCTCAGGGTTTGGTGTTGTGGCTGATGCTGTTCAACATCTTTGTCAGTGACATGGGCAGTGGGATTGAGTGTGCCCTCAGCATGTTTACTGACAACATCAAGCTGTGTGGTGCAGTCGACACACTAGAAGGAAGGGATGCCATCCAGAGGGACCTTGACAGGCTGGAGAGGTGGGCCAACGCAAACCTTGAGAAGTTCAACGACGCTGAGTGCAAGGGTCCGGCACCTGGACCAGGGCAAACCCAGGCACAGCTACAGGCTGGGCAGAGAAGAGATTCAGAGCAGCCCTGCGGAGAAGGACTTGGGGGTGTTGGTTGACGAGAAGCTCAACATGAGCGAGCTTCAGTGTGTGCTCACAGCCCAGAAAGACAACCATGTGCTGGGCGCATGAGAAGAAGCCTGACCAGCAGATCGAGGCAGGGGATTCTTCCCTCTACTCTGCTCTCATGAGACCTCACCTGCAGTACTGCATCCAGCTCTGGGGCCCCCAACACAAGAGAGATGTGGACCTATTGGAGCAAGTCCAGAGGAGGCCACAAAGATAATCAGAGGGCTGGAGCACCTCTCCTATGAACACAGGCTGAGAGAGTTGGGCTCGTTCAGTCTGTAGAAGAGAAGGTTCCAGGGAGACCTTATATCAGCCTTCCAATACCTAAAGGGGGCCTGCAAGAAATCTGGGGAGGGACTTTTAACAAGTGCATGTAGTGAGACAAAAAGGGTAATGGCTTTAAACTGAAAGAGGGTTAATTTAGATTAGACGTTAAGAAATTCTTTACTTTGAGGGTAGTTGGACATTGGAACTGGTTGCACAGAGCAGTTGTGGCTGCCCCATCCCTGGCAGTATTCAAGACAGGTTGGACGGGGCTTTGAGCAACCTGGTTTAGAGGAAGGTGTCCTTGCCCATGGCAGGAGGGTGGGAAATAAATGATCTTTAAGGTCCCTTCAAACCGTAACCATTATATGATTCTATGATTCATTTTTGCTAATAGCTGAATTCCATAGCCCCATTTTTTATGGTATATTAGTACGAAGCAGCTCTTCAAAAATATTTTGTGTCACTGACAGCACCCATGACATACTAAAAACTTATGAAAAACCAGTGCTTGTATAGAAAGGCTGTTTCTCACTTGTGGACAGCGAACATCCCCCTGCCCTGACAGCTAATAGGGCTACAGTAACGTCGAATGGCAGCTGGTATCTTTTCTGCTAGAAGAAAAATTTCAGTACTATAAGGAGTGTGAAAATCAAATCGTACTGAAGAAGAACATAAAAATCATTTCTGCTGCATTGAAGAAAATGCCTGTTTTGCCCAGAGCTATGCTTGGTATCAGTAGCTGGCTGTTGGTGTCTGCAGAAAGCAAATAAGAGCTGTACCCTCCCAGCTCTACTAATCTGCATTTTAGAGACTTCCTGAGCCAGAGGATTTACCTCTTTCTTGGTGTTTGATGGACTTGGTTAATTGCCCCCTTTTTTAGCTGTTTTATACATTTTGCATACAGAAAATCCTGCAGCACTGTGTTCCACAGTGTAACAATTTGGTAAGTGAAAAAAATCCTTCATTTTCTTTGTTTTGAGTCTTCTGATTACTGATTGCTGTGTGTGCCCATTAATTTCTCTTTTACCAGTAAATCATTCTGATTTACTTTTCTCATGCAAGGTCTAGAAAGTTGTGTAAAATTTGCAGTTGGACTCAGTCTTTTCCAACCTACATTATTCTACGAGTCTATGAAAGCTTTATTTTTATTTTTCTTCTTAGTGCAGGCAGAAAAGCTCCTAATCATACTTACCGGCATGAATTTTCTGGACAAATATGTTTATACACATTCTGATCAGAATAATTTTTTTCTTCAATCACACCATTATATCTTAGAAGAAGGTAACAAGCTTAAGTAAGTAAAGTCAGTGGAGAAAGTGGCCTGTACTCTCAGCAGCTTTCTATGTTCATCTGATCCATATCTCTGATCAAGCTGCAATTTACCCCACAGTAGCTGTGAGGGTTTTTTTCCACATTGCTTTTCATACTGAAGGAAAATGTCCTGACTTGTTTTTAAACATACTTCACCCTTCTTTTTATGACTATCTATATATATATTCACACAGATAAGCACTCCCATAAACTGAAAAAAGAAAGTAGAATTTTTTCCTCTTTCATCATAGTTTTGTCTGTGATGTGTTCATTTTATGTCCTTGGGTCTCAGTTTTGCAATTGAATCTCATAGTGGAGATGGTGTTGGATTCTGCAGGTGGATGGATTTTGGACTGATGCAAATAGGACCAGATCCATGTTTTTGTACTAGTACAATGAAACAATCAGTCTCAGAAGCATCTACTGGATATACAGAAGAAACTTTACATAGTCTGTGAAAGCCTCCTCAGATGTTGTTGCTGCAGTTTCCTAGTGACTGGAGCCACCCTTTTCGCCATGTGAACTCCTGAGCAGGTGGAAGCTTGCTGTGCAGTGATGCCGTGTGACGGTGCCGTGGAGGATAAGGGACACTCAGCTGCAGGAAGGATAAAGCTAAAGCTCTGAGAAAGCTATAGCATTTTTCTAGTTAATCAGCAGCTAGGTTTGACAGTTCGATGTTTTTGGTTTTCCTATCATGTGGAAATGATGGTGTTTCTTACAGACTATCATATAACTTTATTACTTTTTCCTGTTCCAAGAAACAATTTAATCTCTATTTGGAGGTAAAGGAAAGAGACCTGCGACGACCTGAGACTTTGAAGAGGGTCATTGGTTTCATTTGTGGTTTGAGTTTGCATTTTATTATTTGCATCTGTCACCTATATATGTAGATAACTAACAGTAGGGCTAGAAACCCATTTGTGCATTGGTTCTCTACTCTGCAGCTCTCAGGGGGCTGTTCCATCCCTGTGCACACAGAATATTTAGATTGAATAGAGCTGTGGATCTCAGTTGCTCATTACTGTACACACATCTTCCCACCAGCCGGGCACTTTGGGCTTTTTGCCCACGTTCTTCCTCTCTTGAGGATTACATAAAATCACCCTACTCACCTCCTACAAGCACCAGAGGCTGCACTGGTGCCTCCATAACCTGTGGTTCAGGTAGGATCCAGGCTGCAGCTGAGTGATAGGCTTGTCTTTGTATGGCAATGGTAAACTATCTACATCTCCTAGGTTTCTTTGAGGAACAGCTTTTCAAGCTCATCAAATGTATGCATGGCATGAATAGACATTTGCTGCTTAGTTTTGCAACAAAAGGCATTTATAACTGTAAATGCTGTGCACAGCAGAGGAGCAGGACTTTCTGCTACCCCATGCGCTGCGTAGAAAGTTTGGTATTGCAGAGTGAATTTTTTTGCTGGTGAAAATGACATTCTCTGCTAATACATTATGTAACAGAACATGTTCTGCCCTCATTCTCATTTCACTTAGGGAAAAACAGTATCAGCTGCACTGATGGTTGAATGCTTTCTCTAGAGATCAAAATCAAGACCAACATGAGTTTTGTTATCCAGACTACATATATAACATGATTTTGAAGGACTTGGAACATTTGAAAGAGGATAAATGAATTAAGGACTGTATTATTTGCCCACATTCAGTGGACTATACTTGTCATAATTGGTTGAATATCCAAATTAAGTTGAAGCTAATCCCTGTACGAGCCTATAAAAGCCTGTTCCCAACAAGCCTTCATAATAAATTCTTTGTGCCAGGAAATATGAATTAAATTGTTTTAAAGCAATAATGTTTAGGTAAGTAAAAAAAGTTTCCTACTGAGAGATATTTTATGAACAAAATTAAATATTATAAAACCATATTATTAAATTCTGTCAAAAAGGTATTAATCTTGTTACTCTGGCATTGGTAACTCAGTTCTCCATAATTATGGATTAAGACTTAAAACAAAAATATAGTGTGAAAGGCGTTTTTCAAAGTTCCTGAAAAAGAAAATAAAACTTGAAAGTATAAACCTTTATACTCACAATATATCATTCTATTACTATTATTAACTTATTAAGTGCTGACTTTATGATCAGCATTATATAAAGCTCACTAGGAATACGGTCCCTGCACAAATTAAGACACATTTGATAACTGAAGATGGCATAATACAAGGATATCTCTGTGTGCTAAGGTTAAAGAAAACTCCTCCATTAATTTCTGTAAGTTGTATGTGGGTCCCTATTGCTCTTCATCCCACTGTAGGGGATCCCTCTACTAGACCAGGTTGCTCAGAGCTCTGTCCAACCTGGCCTTTTTTTTTTTTTTAGTAAGATTTTAGTAATTTGAGTAAAATTTTAATTTAACAGTTATTTTCTTCAACATCCTTTTTGTGCCTTTAATGAGAATACTCTAGAGCAGTGAAGATACTTCACAGGCAATAAAATCTCTGTAAAAGTTTAACATAAAAATATAAGAACCTATTTCATTTTCACTGGGATCTTGGACAAGTTTAGTGTATGGTCTTCACTGCAATATAATGAGCTGCCAGAGTAAGGCCTAGGGTCAACTGCAGCCTTTCCATTGAAGGGTGAATTGTTCTAATGTGCTATTTATTACTTCTTCCTGTTGTTTACTTCAAATGCTAGGCACCTCTTTGCCCAACCTCATAATTTAGATTACAGGATAATAAACCATTTGTACTCAGACTTAATAGGTTGAACTTCAGAGAGGACAAGTGGAAAGAATGATTTGAGTGTCAGTGAATCAGTGAAGTCATGTAGCTATCAAAATCTTTGACACCATCTAGAACATATTTTGGTTTTTTTTTTCCCTTGGTAGAAACACACACACACACACACACACACACACACACACACACACACAAAAGGCCTGTCTCTGAAGCAGAAGCATTGGCTCTTTCATAAAAAATGTGTCTCTGGATGTTGTATACAGAGAGAGAACTGAGTGGATAATGGTTTAAAATTTATCTACATTGCCCCAGCTTGAATACACAGCTTGATATTGTTCAGATCAAGCCACAGTTTAGCATTTCTTTTTATTTCTTGTAAGTGCCACTGAAGGGTGTTTGGCTTTATTCACATTTGTTTGAGTTTTCTTCCTTGGGATAAAAATGGTATTGAAATAATTAAAAGAAATGATCTTTTCTGAAGGTCTTTACATCATCTCATATTTTAGCAGTTGTTCACAGTGGTTACAGATCTGTCAGTGACTCAACAGGAAAAAGTGAATTGACTGTACAGTTTTTTTCACTCATATTTTTGGTGAAATCAGTTTGGTGGCAACGGCTGAATGTGACAGCATCTTAAAAAAAACCCTTTAAAATATGTCTGAAAGTCAGCAAGTAATGAAAGCCAAGCAAATTCCAGAAGAAAGGGACACTCCATAAAACGGCAGGTAGAACTCTTATGTCCAGAAGACTAAAGAGTAATATAGATGGGATATGGACAAAATAGTCACCAGACTATAGTTTTACTGGCTGTATTCCTTCTAAAGTAATTCTGAGTGCCAAATACCTGATAGTGGGATCTGGATGGGTAAGATCAAAGAGGAAAGAAATTACTTCAGATATTAAAATCTTACTGTTAGAACAATTTGTTGAAATTTTGTTCCTGAGCCACTGGGCATTAGTTCAGTATAAAACATGCTTGCTTCACTAACCACCTTCTTTAGAAACAGTCCAGTATTTAATAGATTAAAACTGAGTGTCTATGGCACCTTGCAATTACCTCCCTGTCCTGTTAAGGTATTCACTTGGTGGGGGGGGAGTGAGCGAGCGGCTGCGTGGTTCCAAGTTGCCGGCTGGGCTTAAACCACGACAGCTGACAGAGAAACAGAGAGAAGGAAGACATGGGGCAGTCTGTAGACTTGTAAGACATAACTGTTGAAAGCAGCTGATTTAAAAGTTATGTCAGACAGAATATATATTAGTTATGGATAAGATTTAGCAAAATATGTATTAATTGTTTGAATCCTTAGAAAGAACTATTGTGCTTATTATTTTTGCATGAAACCTTTTTAATTTGCATTGAAAATTTGAGAAAAGAGAATCCTCTGTACTGGAAAACAAGTGAAAAATTGTTTAGGGCTAAGCTATTTTCTGAATTACCAAGAAGCAGAGAAAGTGTTTGGATTTACATTCTGAATCAGTGCTCACCAGTTTACATGTACAGTACCAAAACATTTTACTTCAATTTTCCTTCTCCGCACCTCATCATTGCTTTCATCTCAGTAACTTCTCTCAATCTTTTTATATCCGCAATAGCGCCTCTCTAGCCTTGCTCTTTTAGTCACTCCAAGTCATATCGTGTTTTCTTGTTCCTCGATTTTGCATTGTCAGGAATTCTCCCACCTTACTGGCTTTTCATTTTTCCAGACCACTGAAACAGAAAATGAACAAAAGTCAATTGCTGTGCTCATCTGCATGGTGCTGTGACTCTAGTCTGGGGTGGGCCAGTGCTCTTCAAGGCAGCACAGCTTAAGGAGTCACCAGCCTCGGAGTTCCCCCAGGAGAGATTCTGTGCATACATCTACACAGCTGCAACAGACAATGCCAAAGAACAGTTCAAGCAGTGAAATTTGATAATCCATACTGTGAAATAGTCATCAAATCACAGATAAATTAAGGTTGGGGAGGAACCCCTTTGGTCACCTTGCCCAACTTTCACTCAATTGACAGGTAAGGTTTTGTCCTAAGCTAATGAACATTTTCCCAAACAGTTCCTAGATATGACTTGTGGACCAGAAACTGCTTCCAATAAGGGGTTTCTATGCAGTCACTCTGCTCTTGAGGGTAAGGGAAATTAACAGTATGAATACGAGCTCTTCCATGGCCAGCTGAGCAATGTGTTGCGGGTTTGTGTCAAGCACACTTAATTCATTAGTATGAAAATAACCTCTGTTAACTGTGTCAACAATGAATATTTGTCATCTACAAAAATATGTTGTTTAACATCTGTGCTGTCTTTGCAGTACTATGTCACCATTCATCTTCCATCTTCTGCATTGATTGAAAGAGCAATTTGCTCATAGTCATGAAGAAGCTTCAATGAAACACAGTGTGTTAAAAATAAAACTTTCTGATAGAGGTTTAAGCTATCTTAAACCTCTTCCTTGTCTTCCTCACAACAGAAAAGAAAGTAGGCTGAATTGCACCTCAGGACCACACCAGTGCCTCTTGCTCCTGTGCTTGTGTTAAATCTATTGTCAGATTTGGGGTAAAAAGGGAATTTCTCTGTTCCCCAGGCAGACCTGGCAAGGAACGCCAATGGTTTCATGGTCTCTTTCTCAGTGGAGACTGTGGTCATCCAGCTCACTAGGCTGATTTAAACCCTGAACTACTTTTTTTCCTGATCCATCTTAACAGCATCAATCTTTGTGGCACGGATAATCTTTAAACTAGCTTTAGGTGGTTAAGAAGTGATGGTATCTAAGCATGCAAAACCAACAGACAAACCACATCATGGCCTGGATTTGGCAAGCAGGTTGCTTGGCGGTGTAATCCCTGTTCTGTATATGCCTCTTTTTCTGTTCCTCAGATACCCTAACTCTGTCATTACCAGCAGAAATTTAAGTACAAACTCTTATGGGCAACTACTATATTTTTCCTTTCTCTGAGAAGTTCTATACTTATGTATAACCCTCCATATGATTTTTTTTTTAATAGTATACCTTTGTATGACTATTTAATAGATTTTTTTAATAGCAGTGAGCCTAACTTTGACTTACTGAAAATACACACAATCTCTTGTGGTAATCTTTTGAATATGTTTTTCCTTTATTTTTTTTCCAGGGAAAATCTTTCCTTTTCAGCAGTGGCAGGGTTTCTGTTAATGTATTTTTCCTTGAGAATGTTTTTGAGAAAGAAACGGCAATTTACAGGAGGGGTATTTTCAACTAGAAAAGCTTTGAATATCTGTAATTGATAAAAAAGCTAGACACAATTGAGAACAGGAATGAAGAGTGACATTTCAGTAGAAACCTGCAACTCCTAGGTCTGCTGTGCCAGAATTCAAAATCTGCTCAAATCCAAATGCTGGGGAAGGAAATTCAGCAATTCATTTCGTGCAGCAAACTGATAGACTTCTCCCAGGTGTGATGCTTTTTTGATATTGCTGCTACTAACAATTGCCACTATGAGAAGCCAGTGCATTAGCATTTTCTGTATTGTTTATCATGAGAGTTTCTAGAAACAGTTCTAAGTAGCAAAATATAACAGGATAATGCCAGGCTAATTACAGTATTGCTCAGTGTAGTACCACACAGAAATGCCCAGCTGGCTTTCAATCTTTCAATAAGCCTGTAAAAGATTAAAACAGGTAAGGTAGAGCAATGTGCTAGCATGGCTTGACTGCCTTGAACAGAGAGAATCATTTAGTGTGAATTTGGGTATCACTACATGAAATTGCATAATATGGTGCACAGACATACCCTAGGAGTTTTAGTGGCCTAGTTAGGGTGGTACAGTGATACCAGCAGAGTTATGCAACCAAACTGGGAATGCAGGCAGCTCCCGCAGCACCATTTCTCCCAAAACATGCAGATGCTCCTTCCTATGTATAACCTGCCCTCTGGGAGGCACGTTAAGCAAAATATGTTACCCCTGCAACCACATGCAGGGTGACAGTTGAAGCATTTTTCTCACAGGGAAGCCTATTTTTGTGATCTTCCCGTCTTAAATGTGAATGGTAAAAGCAGATCTGAACCTGGTGGCTTCAAACTGATCTCCTTGGGATTCACGTCCTTTTCATCAGCACAAGCACCTGCATTCTCCTGCTAGGCAATTTCTTTTTCTGAAAAAAATTATTCTTTTTAATATAAATGGCAGGGTTCTGCACATGCAACTTTTGCCCTTATAATGTTTACTGTATTCCCTTCAATAAAACATTTACCATACTGGGCATAAAGAATTTCTCCTATCTAATCTAATTAGAAGTAATGTATGTTTCTTTTTTTCCTGTAGCCAAGCAATTAATATGAGATTGACAATGGGTTACTGATTTCTAAAAGGCTTGTCCTTGAAATTCCTACAAGAATCCATTTTTGCGGGATGAATTTATTCTAAATAACCTGGAAACTGTCAAGAAAAAAGATCAAATCTTTTATGTACAGCTCTCTTCTCCTTCTGTTAAAAAGTTAGTTAATTAATATTTGTCTTTGTAGTGCTAAGAATTTTCAGGTTGTCATTTGCTAATTACTGCTCGTACATATTTAAAATCTTTAATTTTTACCCCTGTCTGCATTAGTACTCTTATACTTGGCATTTTAAGCATCTGATTACATGTGTGGCAGAAACTTTTGTAGTTATGATTTTATAAAATAATTTTGTTCATCAGGTTTTACTGAGTTTTGAATTCAACTCCAGTGAATCAGGAATCTCTCGGGTACTGAGAGGCATTTTCCACAATGGGTGACTCCAGATCCAGTGTGTTCAGTATTCTTTGGGTCATAAATACAACCCAATCCTACAGATGTTTCTATGTATAATAAGCACTACTGGGGAATTCCTGAACCCATTGAAGTGAATGGGAATTCAGAGAGAAATGTTCATTAATACTTTTGGGGGGTTTTGAAAAAACAAGGATAATCTACCAAAGAGAGATACAATACACAGTCACCATGACAGTGTATTATAAAATAAATAGTTGTATTATACTAAGTCACAACATAGAATTTATCGAATATGTGAAGCATACAAAGCATTTATACAGAAAATGTACAGCTGTAGAGAATGCCTTATGTTTTAGAAACCATCTTCCAATATACAAACTACACTCACACTAGGAGGTGCTGGGTTTTGGAGCTTGGCCATCCTTCAGTGAACAATGAAAAGCGTTATTAAATGGTCAGTTTATATTACAAATACCTACAACAAACAGACAAAAAACAGCACAAAAAGGAACAGTCCTGTGGGTCAGCACTGGGATTCAAATCTCCTCCTACAGATATGTACACGGTCTCATACCAGTTTGGCTATAAAATTTTCTAGACTTTACTGTACTTGCTGGTACACTTCTGCTTGGACTTTCATTCATGATAACCAGTATCCTGGACTTGCATCAGTCAGCTGGAGAGATGTGCCTATCCAGACATGCCTCAGAAGACAAGGACATGAACAAGCTTTGGGATCTGGTCCAAATCTCACACACATATCCAGTGTAGTCCAATAGAGAGATAAACTGGACTTAAACATCCTTTCCTGACTCTTGATCTAAGGGTGTCATAGGCATCTTTCTTACTCTAATTACAAGGCATTTAATCACCTCCTTAGGTTCTACGTCAGGTGTTTAGCATATTACATATCTTACAAAGGGCCATATCATGGGGTGTCCCTCAATGAAAGTTTCAGTTATTCCTTTTGTCCTTTTTCTGCTGAGCTATTTCATCTATCAAATAGAAGTCTTTTGTTTACTTTGAGTTGCCTTTCAGTCCAGCTGAATCCAATAGCATATATAACTGAAAGATTGATTTATGGCCCAATGCAGGTCTCTTAACCCTAAAACTAATGCAGGAAAAGATTACCTGCTCTGTTGGGGGGTTGAAGACAGATAGATACAAGTTGCTATGCCTATAGTCTGCATGTACACAGTTGGGCTTGGGCAGCCAGCAGTACCCCAAACACTTTATTTCTCAAACAAAAGCCTGGCCAAGCCACATCATCGATCTTTTTAGTCCACTGGCTTTCTTCCTATGGAAAACAAGGCAGAGAAGATGCAGGGGGGTGTGCCACTATATTCGTCCAACAGGCAGTCTAGTGACAGCCAGAACATGCATCCAGGCTGAAAGCCAGTCAGGACAGTTCTAAAAATTCAGAGCTAGTGACGATCCTTTTGATGAAGACTCTTGCATCCCTCTTGGCACAATTGCTTTATAAGATCATGTTCTGTAATTACACCTTTACTTTTTTTTGTAGGTTACATGATTCAAATTCTAGACATTTAGGACAATGGTTTATGGTTGGCAAACTACTGTAGCAAGAGCTGTACGGGCTGTACGGGCATACATGCCTGCCTGAGGCGTGTATGTAAATTCCTCCTATTCTGCTAAGAGAAGATCAAGAATAAGCCTTTTGCCTATGTGTTCTGAAACAGCAGAAGTTGTAAGGTTAAGTTTTCAAGGCACCCAAGTGACTGGGTTTAGAAAACCTTGCTATGAAAATGTATATACATACTACTGATTTTTATCTATACATATGCATTAACGTGCACTTCAACCTATGGACATGGAGTATTTGCTCATCTGAGATATGTTGCTAACTGCAAGTATTTTGTAAGTTAAACTTAAAACTAAGCATAAGAGAGAAATAGTGAGAGAGAGGAAAAAGCAAGGCTGGATTTCTATGTTCATTCAGCCAATCAGCTTTTTAAGAAAATATCTTTAATACATGACAAACATACAGTTTGTTAGTTTTCCCCACAGATTACTCAGAGCACATGGGCTTTAATATGATTTGACAGCCTTGTGATATTTTCTGCCATTCTTGTTCTTAGCAAAGTGCTCTAAAAATGCATCTATAATTTATTTATGGGACCTTCTTTAACCCTTGAGTGACTAGAATATACACCATACCTTTCATCCTTGAACTGTCAGTGCCGATTGCTGAAAGTGCCATCAGACACATCTGAGGTTAAATGGCTGAGCATTACTCTTTCTTTCTAAAACAATAAATAGCGAAGAATCCATAGTTTTCTTGTCAGAATGCTGAAGAAATATCAGAAACCTCTACCACATTAAATCTCCATAGAAAAATTCACTAGCACCAAGAAGACACACAGCTATTAATAATTTTGTGAGATACTTTAATTTCTAACAAAGGAAAATCCCAGGCCAATTTATTTTTATCTGTTCCAAGAGCTATTTTTTCCACTAGAAACATACTGAACTCCTTTTAACATGAATATACCATTACAAATGCTATATAGAAAGCTCTTCATAACAGGCACACTATATTTCTTGCAAAGCTTTTAACTTCCCTTGTATTATACACCTCCCACTATATTTAGATTTCTTGTAATTATTTAATATCAAGTAAATCTTCTATTTCTGTGATGCCAGAACTATTTGGTGGAAATAGTTCAATTACTAAACCAGCTGAACCATTGTTATGGTAATATGAGGAATCGCCCTAACTTCTTCACATTTATTCTGGATTTGGCTTCGCCATCTCTTGTGAAATGATAGGGTATAATTTCCCTTCCCTTCAGGCTGTGAAATATTAGCAGATTAGCACTGTGCCCTGCATTCCTGTTTGTTCTACATTCCTACCCCAATGTTGGGTGGAGTCCTAACGCAAACTTGGATTTCATAGACTCCCAGAATAGTTGAGGTTTGAAGGAATCTTTCTAAATTATCTAATCCAACCTCCTCCATAAAGTCCATTAGATCAGGTTGTTCAGGACCTTGTCAAGTCAAACTGTGAATATCTCCAAAGCTGGAGATCTCACAACTTCCCTGGATCCTCTTCCAGTGTTCGACTGCCTTCAATGTGAGCATTTTTCCTACTATCGAATCATAATTTCCCATATTGTAATGTGCTTTCATTGACTCCTGCCCCCTTGCTATATACCACCAAAAGGAATCTGTCTCCTTTTTTGAATACCAGGAATTGTGTCCTTACACCCAGACAGAAATGGCCGGGGGTATTCACAACTCTGGACGTTCTCATGCATGCTTGATACCCACCTTCAACCCTGCAAGTGAGGTGATGATTGTGACACCTTGGCTATATGGTTTTGCAGTGTCTTTCACATAAACAATGTTAGCCTGCGGGCATTCCCGTTCTGTGCCAATTGATGATGTTTCCCATCAGAAAGCAAAGAGCCCAGCTAAGATTCAGGATGCTCAAAACATCTTGTATGCTGTGTAAGCATAGGTGCTGGGACAACAATTCTGCATGATTTGGGAAATCTCCCTCCTCTACCTGAGAGAGATGTTTTGAGCTCACATTCTCAGCAGTCAGGTCAAGTTATAGATCAAGGACTGCGCAGACTGTGCAGTTTTAAATGCAGCAAAAATTTTGGTCCCAAGAAACATATCTACAAACTTTCATTAAAGCAACACATTCGTCTTCTTTTTTCCATGGTTGGCACATTTTGAACTCATGGCTAGTGGACAGTACAACTTCTAAGTTAATAAAAGAAGTGCTCCCAGAAACCACAGTTCTGGAAACTATAAAGTGGGGAGTAGTCAGCATGGATTTGTAATGGGAAAATCACATCTGAATATCCTGATAGCCCACTATGCTGAAAAGGCTAGCACAGAGGATTGAAAACTGACTGGCTGAATCTGCTAGACTCGAAGGGATGTGATCAGCATCATGAAGGTCAGCTGAAAGCTAGCTGCTGGTTGTGTGCCCCAGAAGCTGATTCTGGGGCCAATATGGTTTCATATCTCCATTAATGATCTGGACAATGGGCCAGAATACACATTCAGCAAGTTTGTGGTGACACAAAACCGAGAGCAGCAGTTGTGCTGCCATTCAGAGGAGCCTTGGTGGGCTGGAGAAATGGACTGCCAAGAACCTCATGAAGATCAACAAAGGCAAATGCCAAGTCCAGCCCTGGGAAGGAACAATGCCTGCAACAGCACAGGCTGGAGGCCGATCAGCTGGAAACCCGCTTTGCAGAAAAGGAACTGAGGGTTCTGGTGGACAAGTTGAAGATAAGCCAGTAATGTGCCCTTGCCACAAAGAAGTGCAACAGCATCTTGACCTGCACTAGGAATAAAATCTTGACCTCATGAAAAAAAAAGAGAATTTATCACCTGTGGAAGAAGGGACAGTCACCCCATGAAAAGTACAGGGATGTTGTTAGGTTATGTAGAGAGAAATTCAGAAAGGTGAAGGCACAGATGGGACTAAATCTGGCCACTGCCATAAAAGATAGTAAAAATCTTTACAAATACACTAGCAATAAAAGGAGGGCCAAGGAGAACCTCCATTCTTTATTGGATACTAGGGGAAACCTAGTGACTGGGGATGAGGAAAAGGCTGAGTTACTTAATGCTGCCTTTGTCTCAGTCTTTAATAGTCACACCAGCCATCCTCAGGGTACTTGGTTCCCCAAGTTGGATGGCAGAGATGGGGAGCTGATTGAAGTCCCCACAGTTCAGGACGAAATGGTTAGCAAACTCCTGCTCCACTTAGACGCACACAAGTCTATGGGGTCTTACGAGTTACACCCAAGAGTGCTGAAGGAGCTGGCAGAGGAGCTTGCTAAGCTACTCTCCATGATCTATCAGAACTCCTAGTTTAGTGGCCAGGTCCCAGAGGATTAGAGGTTGGCTAACATGACACCTCTCTACAAAAAGGGCAGGAAGGAAGACCCTGGGAACTACAGGCCTGTCAGCCTGACCTCAGTGGTGGTCTTGGCAGTCCTGGGGTAAAAGTCTGATGATCTTAAAGGTCTTTTCCAACCTAGTTGATTCTATGATTCTATGATTACCAGCCATAAAGTAAAACCAAAAGGTCATCCTTTTGCTCTACACAGTACTGGTGAGGTACATGCGGAGTGCTGGGTCCAGTGCGGGGCTCTCCAGTGCAACAGAGACATGGACATGTTGGAGTGTGTCCCGTGCAGGACCACAAAAATGGTGAAGGTTTTGTAGTATCTTTCATGCAATGGGAGGCTACAAGAATTGGGGTTGTTTAGCCTGTAGAGAAGGTTCTGGTCTGGGGGATCTTAACAATGTGTATAAACAGCTGACTGGGGAGTAAAGAATGTGGAGTCAGTCTTTTTCAGTAGTGCCCAAGGACAGGACAAAAGGCAATGGGCACAAACTGAAATACAGGAAATTTCACTGAAACATAGGAATATTTTTTTTACTGTGGGGGTGGTCAGACACCAGAATAGACTGCCCAGAGAGATGATGGAGTCTCCATCCCTGGAGAAAACCTGAAAGGACACAACCCTGAGCAACCTATATTAGATGACCCTGCTGTGAGCAGGAAAGGTGAACTAGATGAGCTCCAGAGGTGCTCAGCCATTCTGATTCTGTGATAATTTCCCTCAATTTTGGGACAATATTTTTGGTTTATTAACTTTTTAAAATTATATCTGCTTTCTGTGCTTTGGAGAGTTACTACCTTTCTAACACAGTATCTCAGCATACCTCTGCTTGAATATATTTCTCACAATCACATAGAAGTGGCAGATTCTCCTTATTCAACTTTTCACTTTTTTTTCTAATCTAAGCATATTTTTATGCAGCTGTGTGATGGAAACCAGTGCTGTAAGCCGTTGCAAAACATGCACTACAAATGACAACATACTTTTTAAACTGTAATTACTTATCATAAGCATATTTGACTAACGCATATCGATTACCGGTTATCTAGTAGTATTGACTAGTTTTCTAGATTACCTGGAGCCAAAACAGGAAGATGGTTCCTTTGATATTAAGTTATTATCCTGATTTTGTAATAGATCTTGAGCAATCCTGTCCCAAAGCAGTAGAGGAAATTATCATCTTGGTAATTTATCAGATACAGAACTACCTGGGTGAGCAAAAATTATGAGCTTTGGTTAGTTCCTCAACACACTGTCCACATCCCTAACGATTTGTCACCTCTCAGTTCAATCCCCATATGGGGACTTTGTCAAACAAAGATTTAAAGACTTATATTCAGTTTTTTCCACCTCTGCCTCAATCTTCCTGTCTTCTGACTATGAAGCAGGATTGGTGTTTCACTATCTAGCATGGAGGCAGCATTTCTGGGAGACCCTCATGCCACTGGTGAGTATGGGTATTTGCCCAAACAGACACAGGCTCAGGGCTGGGATGGCCAGGCATGAGTCAGCCCCTTTCCAGAAGTTCTGTAGGTAAAGGAGCACAAGAAAATCTTCACAAAGCCCATCAATCTCTGAGGTTGGCCCCACAATGCAAGTATGTCAGTTCAAACTGTCCATGTCTGATGGGCAAGGTGCACCCCAGACTCAGTGTTCCTACCCAGCTGCTCAGTCCAGTGTCTGTGGTTAAGGCAGCCTCAAGTCTGCAGCAGCAGCCACAGCTGTTTTGGAGATTTGAAAGGAGGAGCCAGGAATTCCCCATCACAGCCCTGATGCCAACTCTCATATAGCCCTGGGCAAGTCATTTAACTTCTCTGACTCAATTTCCCCATCTGCTAAATGTGGATAATAGCAGAGGAGTATTGTAAGGATTAATTAATTAGCTAATGTTTGTAAAGTGCTTTGAAGATCAAAAGCACGAAGTACTATTGTTGTTATCAAGGGTGTTGAATTAACTTTCCTCATTTTGGCACACAAAACCCCAGCACCTGGACCATTGCCACAGGGCATGTGCTGGCATTAAGAACATAATGATGATCATCTATTCATAAGCAAAGATATCAAAGCAGTCTTGGAGGTGCTCGTAGTCACTAAAGCACAAACTCCCCAGACAGATATGCCATGCTGCCAAGCAGCAGTTGGAGAGTGACCTCTCCAGGCCTTCAGTGGGTCAGGATAAGTGTCAGCAAATGCTTCTCACTGCTCCACCTGCTTGTTCAAATATGCCTATGAGTTAGGACTTTTCTCACAACCCATCAGGTTTCTGGGGTCTCTGGTTCTTCCATATCTCTCTATCCTTCTTTCAGCCTATCCCTGAGTGTCTGGTTTGTGGTTTAGACTGTCTCTGTCAGCTCCACTTCTTTTGGGCTGGTTGGCATCTCACAGAAGTGGAAGCACATCCTACTTTCCTGGCACTAGTGAAACAGATCTGTCATTACCATACTATAGCTTACACACATACACATACACTCTCTGCCTCCAAATGCCAAAATAGTGGGTGCATCACAAGGCTAATTGGCTGTCTCAGCTCACAGGCTGCCCTGTAGGAGGTTCAGGCTGAGGACGTTATGAAGTCTCTTCCATTGCTGGACTTGCACCCATCCACACAGGATCTGGCTACTGCTGCTTAGGATTAGGCACCTGAGATACAGGTGTTAAGTGACTCCCAAGTGAAGCTCACTGCCAGAGCCAGCTGAACTGCAAGAGCTGTTCCTCCTGAAGAGGAAAACAAATACCATTTCTTAGTCTTTGAGCTTGGTCTTCTATCGTCTTTGCAGAGCCCCCAGAATAGATCAAGAAAATACAAGGATTGTGATAGTTACACAAAGTGAACAGAAGGCAAATGTTGGTTGATAACTGAGAGTTATTGTCACAGTGCCATTTTAACTTGTTCATCAATAGAACAAGCTCAGTTATTATTAACAGGTAAGGACTGTGAACTCCAAAAAATCATTCATTTCCCAGAAAACAACCATTTAAATGACTGCAGTGACATTTTAATACCACCTTTTATTACTCCTGAAGAAATCATTCACAACAACACACAACAGTCTAACTCCCCCCAGCCACTATAAAGACAGCAATTACAAAGTGCCACAGATAAGATTTTTCTTGGGTGCTGCTAGACAAAAAGTGCACTATTTCTGGTAATGCAATGATGTGAAAAACTTCTACATATGGCCTTGCCTACATTTGCTCTGTAATGGACTATGGGTTTTTCCCATAAACTTTATTGAGGGGTTATTTTAAAAGTGAGGTCTTCGAAACAAAATGCCACACTGCTTGTCAGTATAGATGAAGAACAAGGGAATCTGGGAAGAGATAAAGGTGCTGAGTTCATCAAAGCTTTAATTCAGTTTGCAGTGTTCTTTATACTAACGATGCCCACTCAGTCTGGCACAAAATATATGGTTTTGAAGTTTCCTAAACACACTTGAATTACTGGTATCAGTCCTATAAACCTGTAATACTAAAACAAACACCTGCATTGATAGTTTTGCACCCTTTAATGTTTGCAAAGAGTATAACATAAAAATAAGAAGTTGGAATACTGTTATTAGATTGAATTGCAACCAGATTATATGTTGATAAAAGTACTTTTTCTCTTTCATTTTGTTTTTACAAGCTTATGAAAAGAGATAAAATTTTGCTCAATATGTCTACTAAACACACCCTGAAATAGCTTCAAAAAAGTAATGTCTCCATTTGACAAATGCTGTGAGACATCTCTGTTTAGAGAAGGAGTAGTTTTAGAAGACGGTTTTGGTACTTACTTCCAGGAGACTCCAACACACAAGTGCAAAGCAATTATTGATGCAACTTACCTCAGCTCAGCAACCTGGAATGTTTTTCTCCAGGCTTAAAAGGGTGGATGTGTACTTTGTCTTCTATGTTCTCTAAATAAGTGGTCCTGAAACAAAATACGTGTCTCCTAGGAATGTCTATACGCATTTCTAACACAAAGTGTGAGATGAGGCATCTCACATGATTGGAAATTGTAGTAGGAAATGCAGTGGCATAAGATCCCTCATAAAAGAATGAGCTGACCATAGCAACTCCATCAAACTCTGGACCTGTATCTTATGGTGTATTTGTAGACTCCTGGGAAAAAGGATCCAGCTCCTTACATTTCAGTAATATAATAATTCATCACTACAGAAACATAGGACATGGACTGGAATATATGTGGCCCTAAGGCCATATGTTCACTGGTTAACCATGATTTCAGTGATGTGCAGGTTTTTACGTGAACCGTCTGCACAGGGACAATATTCATCCTATTGCAAGTGACAAAAGATACATTTAGGCAGGCAGCAAGATTTGGGGGTTTTGCCTTTTTCCTTGAAGAAGAGTTAGCATGATTCATCTTCTCTGGTAGTTTCCCAAGTAAGCCCTCAGCAAGTTGTGTATAAATACACCTGTTGAAGCATCTGTACTTTGCTCAGGCTCACAGAAAGGCTATAATTACATATAATCTGTGGTCCACAGAGTTCAGGGTGACACAGAT
This sequence comes from Nestor notabilis, assembly GCF_000696875.1. Classification (NCBI taxonomy): domain Eukaryota; kingdom Metazoa; phylum Chordata; class Aves; order Psittaciformes; family Psittacidae; genus Nestor; species Nestor notabilis. The sequence goes on along the minus strand of NW_009933210.1, from coordinate 174,477 downwards.
ACATGAAAAGTCAAGGGAAGGACTTCTGTCAAAATAGAGAGACCATGGGAGGATGTAACTTTAGTCTGAACAGGGGAAATGGGGAGGGATTGTGGACATGTAGCGGATGTGCATCTAGGAGTGGAATAGGCATGTTGTATTAATATTAATTCTTTGTTTGCGCTGTGGTAGGATCAGAAAGCCTGTATTTGGTTAGCAGCCCCTGGTGCTGAGTTCTGTATGAACACATAAGTAGGCAGAGTCCCCATCCCAAAGATTATACCATCTAATTATAGTCAATATTCCTACCGTCCCTGAGTGATCACACTTCCAGAGTTCAGGCCCCCAAAACCTTGAGATTGTCACAAAAATAATGAAAATTGAAAAAAACTAAATAATAATACTGCAACTGAGATTATTTTTATTTGCCTTCTGGTGTCTAAGCCTTTTCAATACACTTGAGTCATGTTTTCTCCACAGCCCCAAGGACTAAAAATCTAGGTCTTGCCTATATAGAATTATTTTTTTTGACTTAACCATAAATGTGAATTTAAAAAGATACTGTTAGACCAGTATAACCCTTTCTTCCCTCTGGCTACTCACGCTGGGACCTAGATGATGTAGCTTAGGCAAAGCTACAATTTAACTCGCTTCCAAAAAGCAGCCCAAACACTGCCTTGTAATGAAGTCCCTATCCCAGGAGAGTTCTATCAGTACTATTTTGTATATTCCTATTGGCATGAAATACAGCTGTGAGGATCTTTTGGCAAAACAAGGTGCTACTTAAATAGCCCCCCAAAACACCACATGTCATGAAAAACACATGGCTCCAGGAGCTGAATGCTAAATGTTGAAGAAAAAGATTTGATGCGAGCCTCAGGAGAGAAATCTCAGATACTGGCAGTGCCACTCCTGAAGGCAGAAAAGAAGTAGGAAGGAGGACAACATGAACCATGATTAAATCCAGCTAGGACAGAAGCCAAACTGTTCTGGGTCACTCACACTTAGCCTATTTATAATTTTAGTACAATATGGATCATGAACAATATTAAAAGAAATAGCATGTACCTTAATGGCCTCTTCTTGACCCTGAATTCTCTAATTCTCTGTCTACTGACAACCCCGTGTTTAATTGCTTTTACACCCTGCCCTTAACTACAACTCTGTCTAGCACAGTAGTATACAAATTTAAATTCTTATACTTTCACTACTTTTAATTTTAGCAATACACAGAATTTAAATTATCCTCAACTGGCAAAATGAAATACTGATATAAGCTGATAAAGACTTCACAACTGTACATTTCTTGTTGCGTTCTGAAACAAAAGAATTTCTAATTCATCAGACATACTTTACATTTAGCTTTAAGATCATGAATGTTCTTTCCCTTTGTGACACCCCATTCCTCACGTTCAATTGTGTATAAAAGTGGGTTGTTTTTCTGTTTCATCCCTCTAATCCTGTGCCAGTATAACCCAATTGATTGCAGTTAAATAAACCTAGAGGCAGAGCATGGAAAAGCAAGCACAGTGCATTTCAGAGAGAAATTCTAAAGTTCCGAGTGTGACCAGTGTTCACTGGTGATTTGCTATTACTAACACAACACAAACCCCCTTTCTTTGTCACCTTATACCATCATTTACCTCCACATGTGGATACCACACTCCCTTGTTCTTGTCACTCTGTTAACAGGTTGTAGAGATACATTTTTTTATGAGTTTGTTCACGTTATGTTCTATTCTCAATGTAGCTGCATTGCTTTTTTGGAATTTAGTGTTCAATAACAGTGATTCTAGCCCTATGAAGCTAACACACCCCATAAGTCTGCCTAGAAAACAGCAATGGTTCACAACAAACCCCAAGGTCATTTTCTAATAAGCCAGATATTGTTAGATAGATGGGTAAACAACAGATATTTACAGTTAGGTTTCCTTTCAGGTTGCTTATCTAAACCTCATTAAAATCTCCTGGCACTAACTGAATCAGGACAGAAATCTTACAAAAAATTTTTTAGTATTTCTTTGATGGCAAATACAGCCAATAGAAGCCAGAAGGGTTTTTTGGATATTGCATTCAGGCATGGGTCTTAAAGAAACAGAATATCAGGAGAAAATAGACTGGAGGCCAAAATCCTCAGGTGTCCTCGCCTTGCAGCAAAAGTTTGTTCTACATGTTGCTGCATGAGACTTTCTCCCTTCGGTCATCTACCTGCCTTATTTCTCCTTTCTATTTTTCCTGTGTGGTTTTTTATTTTGTAATTTATGTATTTATTTACACATTTTTGTTTTCCGATGGGTAAATATGCTTCTTACAAATGCTGTAAAATAACATGATGTTTACGTGAGAAGAATATATGAAATAATGTGTAAAGAATCTGCTTGTGTTAAGAAGTATGTTAAGAAATGTTAAAGCCCACTATGTTAAAGTTTGGTACTTATTTCTTAACTGTCACCCAGAGATGACATGTGAGCATATGGATCCCAGCCAGCCCTTGTAGGTGATCTAACACTCTCTATCAATGCCTACCCTGCAATATTACTCCCACGTAGTAAGCATTTATTAATACTTTATTAACACTTGTACCAATGTGCCTCTAGCATAGTTTACTGCTGCACTTGGAAGTACTAACTGTCAGCCTTTAATAATGCTGGATACAAACTTTGTAAGAAAGGTAAAATGCTGGAGCTTAGTTACCTGTCTTCTGAGGTTTTCCCCCCTTTTTTTTTCTGAGATTTAAGTTGCAGGATGGCTTAACTTTGCTCATAATTTGTCTGGGCATGTGAAGATGGAAAAAGCAAAAGCATTTATTGTCTGATCATTAAAAAAAAATTACTTTAATTTAGCATTTTGGTTCTACAAAAGCTCAACTGATCTGACAGAATTTCACTATAATAGAAGCTGCAAATGTCGTAACCTCTGCAGGGAAAAAAAGAAAAAAGGCAAAGCCTGGGAAAATTATTAGAAATATTCAGTGAGGTTTGAATTTTTTAGTGTCTCAACAGAAAATTAAGTGATTTAAAAAGAATAAAAGAAATCTGAAAATGAACCCCTGTCAAAAGTCATCAGACTGCATTGCACAAGAAGTAAGACTGGGTTCTCCTAGTGAGCTACCACCACCACCTAAGAAGTCTAGGGATCTAAACATTTAATTTCTACAAGAAGAAGTCTCCAATAACTGATTATCTAGATCTGAAACTGCTTGTAGTGATTCCTGTAGCAGCCTTGGAGCAGGTCTGAAGTTCGGTTTGCAAAGAATAATAATTCCACCCTGCTTACTTATGAACCTCAAAATTAGGAATGAATGCAACAGTTCTATTTTGTCCTGACATCTTTTAACTTGCTGAAGCTGATCTGGAGCTCTTCACCTCACTCACAGAAGTCAGATGGAAGATGTATCTAAATATGAGTAAGCACTGAGGCTTTCAGATTTGGCCTTTAAATGTTTTGGGTTTTGGTTTTTTTCCATATCAGTGAGATTGTGCTAACCCATTATTTTCCTAGGCTCCCCATGCACATACAAAAGAGGATTTCAGCTCACTCATTAGTTTAAGACTAGGAACCCTGTGGCTAACAGCATTAAAACCAACAGGTTTCTGCAAGAGGGTGTGACAAAGGAAGGATGTGGATAGAATCCTATCTGGCTAACTGTGACTCTCAGATGAGACCATTTACCTGTAGCAGGAATAGCTGCCACTGCAAGACTGCAAAGCTGAAATGCATACCCTGAAAGTGGCAGCATGGCATCTCAGGTTCTGCATTGGACCCTGCATTCTAGCCTTGTAAATCCTCTTCACTGTTTTAAAAAGGTTCTTTTGTGTTAAGTACTGTAGAGGTAAAGGAAATTAAATCAGTCTGTGTTATTAACAAACAAACAAACGACAAGACCGGATTAAGTTTCTTCATGTATCAGAATATGACTTCAGCATCAGAACCTCTTATCTTTTATCTGAATTATTCTTTCAGGAAGACAGAGGTGTCCTTAACTCAAACATTCATCATTACATGCTTCAAATATTCTCATGCCTGCCTGCTTTATCTACCTGAAGAGAACACTCTAATGTTAGACTGGCATCAAGATTTCCCGTAAGATCTGCAAACTTCTGTGGAAAAACAGGGCAGCGGCTATGGGACTTAATGAGAGACGCTAAACTCATTCTGCGCTCAGAGAAGGGGAGTCTGAGAGGATGTGCACATTGCCAAATTATTCCACTTGCTATTCAAACACATGAAGAAAAAATGGGCTTAATGTTTGGAGAAAGGGGCTGAAAAATACAAAAGCAAAATTGAGTACAGAAAGAACAAAACACAGGCTACTTTACTCATTACAATGATGTAAATCAGCATTTAGAATAATGCTGGGGGGGGGGGGGAAACAAAAGAAAACAACATCACAAAAAAATCTAGTGCAAAAGGACCTGTGCTATAGAACAGAAAGAAGCAGCTGAATGCTACACTGCAGCTCTCTTTAATATCTGTGGGGACTTTCTTACACATTTATATAATTTATTGTGCTGTACGTGACCAGACACAAGTGAAAAGAAAGACTTAACAAAGGACATTGCACAGGGGTTGATGGGCAGGAAGAAAGTCCAGCAGGGCTGCACCGTGGCACAGCATCAGCTCTGTCTGTGCACTGAAATGCAAATGTGCGTTGTTGTCAGCTACAGTGGCAAGACTGAAATTGGAGGAAGCAGATGCTCTAATCTGATGATGATGTTGTTCTTGCTGAGTCTGAAGAATCACTTCAAGAGCTAGTAATGAGAGTCGCTGAAGCTAGTGTTGATTGCAGACTACATCAGAATGTAAAAAGATAAAGGTGATGACACTTCTGAAATGGCGTATTGCAGCCACAATATAAAGAAAGAGGTTGAGCAATGAAGGAAATTCTGTTTCTAACAGACAGTGGATAAAAATGGAGAGCCCCAGTTCTTGGAAGAAGGTGTCTCATTCTATATTCATGCATATGAACATTTGACTATTAAGGATCCCCAAAGGGGATGGTGAACACAAGACCAGGTGAATCTCTTCACCTATTTGCTCTGCTTTAGGAAGGAAGAAAATGAACGCAATAGAAACAAAGCATTTGTTATAAAAGTTGTGAGGATTTGTCATCTCAGGCTCCCTTCAAATGCTGTCAGAGCAGACTTGGGGGTACAGAATACTTTAAAATGCTTTTACAGCATTTAATACTTTAAAATACTTTAAGTACTTAAAAAATACTTTTAAAAGGATGTCTTCACAAGGGAGCAGAAAGAAGCAATGGAAGAAGGAAGCAAAGGGAAGGTCAGTCGCTGTTTTGAAATGGCTACATGTTAGCTGATTTAAGCTGAACAGTGATCCCAGATTGAAGCTGAAGCTGTTTCTAGAAAGGTTCTTGGGCAGGTTTTACAACCAGAAAACCCCTTGCCTCAGGGACATATGATTTTTTCAGACAGATCCAGCTTTAACAAAAACATGCTCCCAAGGATCAATTGGACAATCCTGAGAAATTGCCTGTTTTTCCAGGGACCTCATATACTGCTGCTGACCCTCATGCAAGATAGAGAGGGGAGAGTGGGGGGACATATAAAGAAAAATAGTAAGAGCTAAGCAAATGATTATGGGGAGCACCTACTCCAAAACTACATTTGAAGAAGTGGACAAAAGGCACCAAAATCCACAGTACAACAACCAGTGAGGGGAGTAGCTGAATATTTTCGCATTAGTATTGGTCATGCTGTCAAACCTTAATGGTGCTCCATCCCCCACCTTTTTTATTTTGCCACTTGGATTCTTGTTCCTAGTGAGGGCTGTATATGGGTGCCATTTCCAGCAAGAGTCGGTTCTCTGCTTCTTTAGCTGTGAAATATTAAGTCTCCTCACTGTAACATTTTATCATATTCCACATTGGCCAATAGCCACACAATTTCCAGTTCATAAATGCACCACTATCAATCAGACTTGAGTGCTGGGGAGGTGAAAGAGCTTTTGCAAAATTAAAGGGATTCCTACGTCCTTGCACTATAAGTGACTCCTGTTTCTAACTGGCCATTCAAGCAATAAGAATTCGCTGTGGTCATCTACACCAGGACAATTTAAAATGGTCACAAATGATCTAATTTGTATTTGACATTAGCTGAAACTGGGAAAGCTCTAGAGCATGCATTCTAGAAGAGCTGATGGCCCAGCTCATGTCCCTTTAAATGTCACTGCTGTGTCACTCTACTTCTGACACGTTATGTCATGTGTGGTGTGATTTCAGAGAGTCGGCAGTCTCTGAGCCAAGCATGCAGCAGATGTTGAAGAGACCAGGTGCCATAAGAAATGGGTAATTTTAGATCTCTCCAAATAGTTCAACAGCCAGGCTTCTTCACTGCTTGTGCATCTCCAGTCCAAATCTCTGACAGCAAAGACAACAACTCTGATTTACCAATGGGCACCATCAAACACATTTAATTGTCTCTTGATCCTTAGGGTTTATCCACTTGGGTTTATGGTAGAAGGATGGGTGAGGGACTAGCAGGGGGAGTAATAAAAGCACGAGTACCTCTTAGCTAGCTACTTGTTAGGTTAAACGCAGTCACAATTGCCAAACTGCATCTGTTGTTCCAGCGAGGCTGGTTTAGCTAACTTTGCCAACTTCCTACTCTCCATCCTCTCCAATACAAGTAATTTCAATATTGCCTCTACTCCCACCTTCCTGCAGCTCAGTCATTTCTTATTCTCAACTCTGGTAGAGTTCAGGGCAAGATACTGCTGACCATTTAATTCCCACCATGTTGCTATAACAGCTATGGTTATCCATACTAGATTTGGTTCATGAGCCCTCTAGTATGAGCGGAGTTCAGCTCATGTAACTGTGTCCATCTAAAAGTCAGGCGTCTGCTGCAAGCAAGCTGTCAAAGCTCTCTCTGTAGTCCACAGAAATACAGAGATATTTTAAATTTTCACCCCACCTAACCCTGATGTCTAGTTTAGGAGAGGAAAATATCTCTCTCTCCCCTCCATAGAGAGACTATGGAGGGAGCCTAGATGATAAGCACAGATTCGAAGCCTAATTTTCAGAAGTGCAATAGGATAAATCCCCCTGCATCCTGTCTTCATAACATTAGTTTCTGCATGTGCAGAAATGACCTCATATGTAGCTCCTACTGGCAAGGGGTTCATTAATGGTCACAGCCAAATAAGAACCACCAATTATATAATGGTCTTTGGATGCCTGAACCAATTTTCAGCAATCAAGAAAGGAACTGCTCCCAGAGAATATTTCTCCCCTTTCCTACTCGATGACTATATGTCATGGCAGAAGCAAAGACTTCAGAAAGTTGGGCAAGTTGCTGGTTCTGCAATGCTCAATAAATCTGAGCTATACATCATGTTGATTTAAGCAAAGCTCCCTGGATTTGCAAGAATTAGATTGTGCTGCATCAAAGTCTATCTACACGTTTGCTACCAAGAGCAGAACTCTTTTTGACCTATAAATTTCAGCTGCTTTAAGTTGTTCATTTTTCTGCCCAACTTCTATAGTTATAGAAGTATCACTTTACTTCTTCTTGTATCCTGGAGCCCAAGAGTTCATTTTAGGTAATAAATCCTGCATAACGGTAGTATAATCCAAGGAAGCAGTAACTGCAGTGATAGAGAAAAGGTACTATTTTTCTCAGTCATGATTTAGGTCACAGCTTCATCAGATTGGTTATTGCTATAGCAACCACAGCTTTTGCTTTTGTACAGAGACTTCTAACAGTATTCCACAAGGTAAAAGAAACATTCTGAAACACAGGAGATAAACCAAAGACATAAAGGCATACAGTCCATCAAGGTAAAAAAAATCTAACAAACCGAAACAAAAACAATCTACTCTTTCCTTAAAGATTGAAGTAATGCCTTGTTGCAAAAGAGAAAAAATGGCAGCAATAAAAATAAATATAACAAGTGTTTCATGGACTCGTAGAAATGAAACCATGGTAAGGCTATTAGAGCTCAGAACACAAAGGGCTCTTTCCTCTGGTACAGAAGGTCAGAGATTTAGCTCCTGCGAAGGGAAAATCCAAGCATACTTCATTTGCTGAGCTACTACACTAGAATAAGTACCTTTAATTATTTTAGTCTCTCTCTTTCTCTGCTTTCCAGACAATGACAAAGCCTTGTGAAGGCAGGGTTTTTATTTATTACCTAGCTCCTGTGGGACGCTTTATTTAACCAGCCTTGTCAACACAATGATTTCCTTAGGAAACTTTGTCCCTCACAGCAAATTACATCCTATTAATTTAAAGAAGCAGAGACAAAAATTAACTTTCTGCCTTTTTTGACATCAACTTGCTACAGACCATTAAAAATATACCAACTGTACTTGTTAAATGTTCTTTAAATCCGTTGGTTTAAATTGGCAAACCCCTGTCTATAATGAAAAAGTTTTTGAGTTGTCTGTTTGTTGGGCTAACATATGAAAAAAAAAGAGAGGACCTAACACCTGCTAATTGATGGTCAGCCTTCACATAGTAGAGCAATTTCCATTCCTGGAGTGCTTTTCAATATTAATTAATTAAATTTAACCCATTTCTGGAAGGGGGACATTATGAATTTTTTATAGATCAGATAAACGATGGTAAAGTTTTGAATGGTTTAATCCCTGATATCAGGTAAAATCAGTGAGAGCCAAGGCTCTGCAGTGATTTGTAAGATGTTCTCAGTATCTCAGGTTCATCCCTTCCTAAGGTGGTAACCAGCGATAGATCTCAGTGGCTCCCCTGGGCACTTAAAGAATGAGAACATACAAGTTAGTTTGTTAAAAATTGCTACTGAGAAATTTTGTTTTGCAGACAATGAGGCCCCAATCCAGCAATGAAGCCTGAGCAGTGTACTTGGTTAATATTTATCCTGTAAAGTCTGTGCTGAAGACTTAACGCTTGGCAGAATGCTGTCTGTGTCATACAACCCTAACAAAGTACAGAAAGCATATTGCTTAGCAATGAATATCAAGGGATGAGTCCTACTCTAGTCACTTCGTATAAAAATATATTTCTGCAAACACTGACTGAGGTTTGGGCTGAAATAATTGTTCCTCAGTATGCCATCATTTACAGCCATACTTTCATTCCTTTGGCCAGCTGACATTTGTTCAGATTTCATAATATTTACTTACTCATGTTTCCTTTTTTGGCTGTATTTTCTGAACTATATGACTTTTTTTTTATCTGTAGATGTAACTGTATGAGTTGCTGCAAATTGATAGATAATCTAAATGTATCCGCAGCTCTAAAATCTTCCAGCTGTTACCTCAACTGGATAAAAATTAAAATAATTATATTAAAATGTTTAAGTATTTTTCCAGTACAATAATTCTCAGGAAGTCCCCCAGGACAGTCCCAATAAAATAGTTTATTTTCTGAAACTATCACAAGCTCATGTTTGCATGACACCCAGAAACTAGACTATTTGCTTTATTTAATACACTGTTGTCTGTCAGCCCACTTGTACTGCATCCAGTGTAATTACCTGCCTTCCTGACACAGATGTATCAACGTACAGTTTCAGTCTACATACCAGTCTCTGACTCCAGTGGTCAGACATCACCTGATCCCACAGATTTAGACTGTTGTGAGAACTGCCATGAAACACATTTCTATTTAATTAAACGCAGTACAAACATTCCAGTCTCTATGGCTACATCTATCCTAGTACATAAAACGGGCCAGGGCCCGTTCTTTGCCTTGATGGCAAGTGGCAAGGCATGGCTTGTAATTGTATGCCTAAATCCTCCTTTTTCCATCCTGCTTACTGGGAACAGTCCCTGGCTAGTGCTTTTGACTGCATTGTGTCTGGGCATCATGTGGAAGTGTGATGGCATGGAGCAAAAATGTGCCAGGGAAGTTGCTAATAATTAAACGGTATGGACCACAGCAGGAAAGTGCTTGAATCCCTGCCCTGCACCTCTTAACTGTACGAGTATAGACATGGGCTATGGCTACATCTGAGTAAATAAAACAAACTGGAATTCAGAGAGTGACTCTCATCCCCACAGCAAAGTCCTCCAGGTCCACCAGGAAGGGCTGCTAACCCACACAAATCCCCAGTCATGCCCAGACATCAAATAACAGTGTGGATCATCAGCACCTGGTCTCCATCAGCCATGTTCAGTTTACCCCCACAGGTGCAGCCTATGTGTCTTTTCAGGCCACAAGACAACATGGCTGATTTCAAAACGATGAACATTTTATCTTGAGTTTAAGACAAACATAATGCATTTCAAGCAATAAGCACATATGTGTTGCTGAAGTTGTATTTAGGCTCCTTGGACAACAGTCCAAGAGATGACAGACATGACACCATGTTTTGCCTTGAGAAGCCTATATCATCCTATATGCGACAACAGGTTTCCAAATTCAGTAGCATCTGGAATAGGATGCTGGGATATCTTGGCTCAGCAAAAGAAAATTATATGGAAAGTTTGCACACTGCATTGAGGTTTCCACCAGGATGGAAATGAGGCCACGACCATTGACAAATGCCTTTGGGGTAGTCCCATTAAGTGCTGTTGAAATCAGCCTGCCCCTGGTGAACTTGCACATCGTTTGTCCTTCTTCCAAGGCAAAAATGCTTTACAGCAAAGACATCCCTTATTATAAAGTCTTCATTGCCATGAGGCGCCACTTTTTTACACCTTGCACTTGCACTAGAGATACTGGTGTCAACCTGGGATTTACCCTTGGTCAGACAGTAGGTGGGTAGAGGATTAAGGATAAGATCCCCCAGTGCAGATGCTCAGCTGCCAGAATGTGAGAGCTCCCTTGTTTCAGCTGAAATGGTTTACCATGCCAGTGCTCTGCATTTGTGTCTGGTCTTTCACTTATCAATCTTTTTTTGTCCAAGTATCTGATTGCTGGTTGTACCTGTGTGGTGTTAGGTAGGACAGGGCTGTTATGAATGCTAAACAATTGAAGGAGGAAAGGGAAATTGAGAAATTACGGGCTCAGCAGGAGAGGTTTTTCCCTCTGTCTTTTAAAAAAGAACTTCAAAGCTAACTTTAACAACTGAAATCACAGGCGGATATGATTCAAAACTATTCTGGGCTTGTTAAACTATTTTTAAAAATGCAAAAGCTTTTATTAGCTTAACATACTATTCCAATCCACACGAGTAAAATGAAGCGTGTCTTCGTTATTCTGTCAAGATTATGCACATTTCCCTCCTGACTCACGACCACACTGATCATAATGGCTTTAATTGATATTCATGTGCATGCCATATTTACTTCTGCAGAGTTCCCGTGTAATTGAGCAATAGTTAATGGGCACTTAGGACTCTATTCACAAGAGATTACAAATGTGTGTGCAATGGGGAGCTTTTCCCTGTGGAGTTTCCATGTGTCTGGATAGGTGCATAATCAGCGCGCCAGTCATCAGACAGAGCAGCTGACACTCGTGGCCCTGGTGAGGGCTCAAGTGAGACAAATTCTCAGCCCCTTCCCAATTTGGATGAGGAGGGGGAGGGATGGGGGATGGGGACTGCAGTGGGGGGAGATGATTACGAGTTGGGGCTGCTCAGCAGAGCCGGAAATGGCATTCATGAAGATTCAGGATTTAGGTGAATCATGGCTCCAGACATGGCTGTCTCCTTTCTTCCCCCTGGGCAATCAAAACTCTCCTTAATTTTCTCTGTCTTAGGCAACCCTATAGGCTGCGTGAATATTCCCCACACTCCTGTCAGTGGGGCCTGTGGCATCCCTCAGATCAGCCAAATGACCTATTTCCCCCCATTTTCAGTCTTTAGACATAGCCAGCCATTCACAGATGTTCTTCCCCAAAAAGCATCAGAAAAATCAGAAGCACTGGGAGTGAGCAGTGCTCCACTGTGTAACCTTTAAGATGTAGCAATAACACATTTCGATAGCAGACTTCACTGAGTGGAACCCCAAAGCACATCACAAATTACAGAGAGAGGAATCGCGTTAACTCCCTCCTGATAAGCTGTCATTCCTGGTCTGCAATGCAGCAGCTGGTTCACAGCCCACAGCAGCACTCCACAGCAGTTCTGGACAGGGAGCGGGGCTCAGTAGAGCATCCAGTGATACAGTAGGAGAAAATAAACCAGGCATGGTGTGACTCCTTGGATTGGACAGTGTTTTTTATGCATGCATTTGGGGAAGGTTTCCAAGGAGGTTGAGTGTGATGGGGTAGTGACTTCCCTGGGATTTGTAAATTAATGGAATGAGGAGAAGAATGAATAAAGATGACTTTGCTAACACTACCACATCACTGTAAGCAGAAAATAATATAGTTTTTAATTTTCTTTCTTTCTTTTCTTTTTTTATTTTTTAATCTTCTTTTCCTTAGCTAACCAGTAGAGTGCAGAGTTCATTCTGTTCTGGTTACTGGGATTAATAATATAAAACCCTTGAGGTGGCAAAGAAGGGATTTTTTATTCTCTTTTTTAAGTTCACTTAGAGTCTGGGTACCGAAGGCTACAGAGCTTATTGTGTGCTTCCAGATTGTTTCTGTCTTGTAGTGCTGCACCTCAAGCTTAACACCATCACTTTGACCCGAGACTTGCTCTTTCCTTAGAATCATAAAACTATAGAATCAACTAGCTTGGGAAAGACCTTTAAGATCACCAAGTCCAACTGTTACCCCAAGACTGCTAAAATGTCCACCGCTAAAATGTCACTAAAGGCCTCATCATGGCACAGCTCTAACAAACAAGAATTAATATGTGAAGCCTTTCTTACGTTTGTCGAGTTAGAAATAAGTATCTCTTTTTGAAAAGAACAGTAACAGCATTTCCTCCTAGTCCACATAGCATTATCTTTATCACATCCATCATGATGCTAAATGAAAGACCAGTGTTTTGCAGAACTTTTCCAGTCCAAGAATTGATTGAAAATTAAACCACTGACACTGCATATCAAAATCTTGGCTGGATGAGATACTGTTACAGCATGGAAGCATTTAGGATTCATCCAGCAACAATGGGCAATACTGTTTGCTTCACCCTGAAAGTAGTATACCTAGGTTTCAATGCAGGCTCTGGTGCAATGTCTTTGCCTGCATTAGATTATTTCTACCTTCATTTCCCATTTGAATGCTCCACCCTTTGAGGCAGAAAGCATTCTAGGATCATATTTTTCTCTGTTTACACTTTTGGAAAACTTCCTGTGGAAGACTGATGCATTCCCTGAGTATTATGGATTCGGTGGGATTTACAACCATACATTTATGAATTAGATATGACACTACTCAGGAATACAGTGCATACAGCCCCATCATGGATGTATCCAAAAGTCTGGTGATTAAACTGTGCTAAATTATATAGTTACTTCATTACAGTAAAGGATTTGCTTCCTTTATAGAATGATCTCCAGGGATGCTAAATGCCAGTTTGAGACCTTATCAAGAGTTCTCAGAGGGAATTGTGCATCTGTTCCAGATCCAGCCCAAATGGGCAGAGACATTATGCTGTACAAAGGGGGTAATGATTAGTATGGAAAAGTTATCTGTGGTTAGATGATGACCTTTAGTAGTGATAAAATTGAGGTGCTCATGGCACATCTTAGCCATACAAACCAGTCACATCACTTGGCAGAGTGTCTCCTCACTGTGTAGGGATAGCTTATTTTTTATTGAGGACCAGATACCTGGGAGGCTCTCATGCATGCGATTTTCCTCTCAGCATGACAAGCAACAGTAGATTCCAGGATCCAGCTCGTCCCCATTGAAACAAACCAAAGCCTATCCATTGGCATGGACAGAAGAAGCAGCAAAGCCTGAGATGGACAGGTGAGTGCCACCCTAACAGTACTGAGCCCAGGCTTCAAGGAGGACCAGTGAGAGGCTGATAGCCTTCATTCACTTCTCAGTTCACTTCCAGGTTGTTTCCAGGGTTTGCAGTCACCAGCACTTGCTTGAATCTCAGCTCTTCCCTCATCAAAATCTAAACTTTCTGCTGCAGCAACTACATTTTTTTACTGGGCCAGAAACACATTTTTGGCAATAATTATAAAATGAAAAGTTTCACAATGACAAAATTGACTTTTTTGTCTTGTTAGGAGAAAAATTATTTTAATACCTATTTTGCTTTGGCAGTACATTGAATACTGTTTAGGATAATGTGTATACAGTTATCAGATTTTAAATGTGCTAATCTCTTTGGCACAGTAAAAAATTATTTCATTCTTCCAAATGAAGCATGCTTAGGGGATCATTTTCTGTGAAATATTTAAAGTTTTAAAATTTGGGGAGGGGAAGAATTAAAAATCTTCTAATCAAAGCAAACTTGAAAATGTTTACATTTCCCAGAAAGCTGGAATTTTATTTTTTGTAAACTTTAATTATATCTACCAGAAGTTTTGCACACCTCTGTACTGAACCTGAACTATTACTGCACTGAGATGTGAAAAGGTTCTCCATACCTAAAGCCTGCCTCAGATTGAGAATATTTCAAAAGTTCGAACAACAACTTCAAAGATATCATTGTTTTTTAAGATTGAGAGGAAAGAAACCTTATAAATTATTCTTTCCACTTTACAAAGAAAATATCTCTAGACATTTTCTGAGAAGATCTCATGTTTCCAACTGTTAGAAGAGATTGATTTATGGGACAGTCCCGTACATTTGTGAATATGCTCCAACCAATGAAGGTGAAAGACTCTGGGCAAGGAAAAATGGAAGTTTGGATGTGTTCAGTTGTTAAACTTCAGCAGCCGGATTTGACAAAGTGCCTGCCTGCCTTACTGAGCAGTAAATAGAGGCTAACCCAGATCAAAACGTCTCTCACAAACCAGCAATAAAATTCTGGGCGCATGTCAGAATATGGCCAATGTTTGCTTTTTTCAGTGGAAATGTTAACAGGTTATCCCATACACAACTTATCTTGGTCACCCCATGATCACAGTATCCCTCTGTGCTGTCATCCCTCTGCAGACAGGAATAGCGATACCATGGCAAAAATGAATCTCGCTAAAGCTGTCCCATAGTGTTCCTGATTGTGTGAAACAAAATTCAGCCTCTGGTCCCTCTCTCCCCCACACATGTGCGAATCTTCAGAAAGGATTAGGCACAGATTAGGTGGTGAATTGAAAAATCTCTTTTTCTGCCCTGTACTGCACCTCGCAAAATCAAAATTCTTGCATTTAATTCAGTACACTTCTGCAGTGCATGGACTGTCACACTCATAATCTTAAAGTTTAATGACAGAAAATGCGATTCAACAGTATCCTGAAGCTTTTGTTTAGCTCTACATGCAGAGTTTAATGGAGTTGTTCCGCAGAAGGACCTAACTAACTACCCAGCTGCAGGGAGCTTCTAGTACATTAGAGAGGCACTGCAGAGCATTATGCCCCAAAACAAGGGAAAAGAGCATATAATCCATTAGCTGTACAGCCAGCTAAGTACATTTGGCTATCTGCTCCACAGAAAGGGTGTTAATATCAATTAATTGCATCTTTATAAAAATAGAAGGAAGACATCCTGATTTGAAAGCACTTATGTGCCCTGAACATTGACTGTAGCATACAAAGGTGCTCAACAATGCTTCCTCAATGGAAGCTGTTTAAATTGTAAACTGGGAGTTTATGACTTGCATGACCATAGGTTGCAACTTAGCACCTTATAAAGTCACGTAGGGTTGCATGGTGGCCATGGGTAACCCCAACCTGTTTAGAATGTAATTACAAAGCTTAAGGAGTTGAATGAGTTGTGTAACTTAGTATAAAGATAGCATCTAAAGCACTTTTCCTGCAGTGCCACCAACCCATCTATAAATATTTACAGATATATATAATGCAATTAACAATAAAAAAAATGCATCTAATGCTCTTTCTTTGTGTAAGTGTACATAAACATGTGCAAAGAAAGAGTGACTATATGTATATATGTGGTATTTTTTCATTTTGTTTTAAAACAACTTTTTGTTAATGTGTTTGAACAGTCCCTGGGAGTCTTTAGATTTGGAACAAGTGGATCGTGTGACAATAGCAAACATTAAACTACTGTCATTTAACAAACTTGGTTAAAAGTAATTCCAAAGCCATCATATTTCTAATTAAGTTTGAAAGTGATTGATAACAAAAGGACTAGGAGAAACTTTAATTTCATATTCCAAACTAGTTAGTCCTATTTGTTTGCTTTGAATCACCCATTTCAATAAGGTGAAAACTTATGTTAATCCTCCATTCATCAGTTGCCTGGGTGCGTGTGAAATGAGTCATGTGGACAAAATAAACCACTGCTAGCCGCAATATTCTATTGTCTGTTAAGCTTCTTCAAGGGGCCTCTTCACAGGTACCAAAAAGCCACTCTAGACACTTCACATATTTTTGAAGATCGTCCCTTTTTTCACATCGCACATTACTCACTCATTGAAGAATAGCAGAAAACAGGCATAAAATGAAGGAAAAGCTGAAGTAGGCCAAACTCATTTTCTACACAGAGAGTGATAATTGGCACTGCAGTAATTTTGGAGAACTGAATTAAATGAATAAATTGTGACATGGGAAAAACTGAAAAGGACAACAGTTTCCTGGCTTGCACATAATAGTTACTTTGGGCAGCATTTTTCCTGGAGACCAATTGATAAAACAGGACAAAAATGTTTTTGCCATTAATTGCTTTCAAACATTGTCCTGCTAAATGCCCAATTAAAAGGTAGAAGTGTGAGCTTCTTTTTTGCTTATAATGACCACATATTGGGGGGAAAAAATCAGTAGCAACGTCCTAGCATTTTCTTTTGTGGTTGTGGAATAAAAAGATCAATGGAAAAAGGTTCTTAACTTACCTTAAACTAAAACCGCAGCCTCAAAGCCTACAGACCAGCATGGGGGTAAGGATGGGGCGGTGGATAGTGGGACACATACAGTATCACTGCACTATGCCCAAACTATCATTTACACCAAAAAACTTAATTTCATAAGTGGGTAAAATGCATAAACCTAAGTTCATAAATTGCCAACTGATACTTTGAATGGATTATAAATGGAGTTATTTCATGTCCAAAAAAGAAACAGATATGCATAAAAACCTTATACAAAAGTTTTCCCTCATTTGATTTTTAAACAACACTTTAAACAACACATGCTGTAAAGACATGGTTCTCTGATAATTAAAAAAAAAATCTAATGGATCAAACGAACAAAAGGCACTGGAGTCAAAGTTATCTGTCTCTGAGATAACTGCACTGAATTAAAAGGCGGTCAATTCATCACCTTCTTATTAATTATATTACTTGAGCTTTCAAAGAGCTGTCACTGACAGTCAATACTATAAACATTCATTACTTTTTGCAATGCTGTTTTTAACAGCAGATTCACCAGCAGCAGCAAAACATTTTCTAGATGGAACTAACCTGAATCTAGCAATATCATTTTAAATGGAACATCTTGATAACAAAGTAGCTTTTATCTGTCTGTACATCTTATCTGTACATCAATAATGCCTATGTTTCACAGGACTTTACAATCTCTTGCAGACCAGCATGCACACTAATTCTAGCCTTAAACTGAAAACACTGTGAGAATGAAATGGTTGTACAGATTAGTTGCAAAAGGCCTAACACAGCCTTGCACCAACTGGTAATACACAGAGAATCAATAATGTGTGCAGTTCTGCTTGGCTGAATCTAGTGACAAATCCTGCCTCGTATGAAAACAATCTCTAATTTTCAGGTTCCTGGGAACTCTCTAGAACAGAAGATACAACAAATGGTGCTCCAAAATGAGTCATTGCTGCTGGGTGGGACTCTCGTTTGCTTCCAGCTGTGTACAGATGCTATCTAGAGCTGTCTCTGGACTATACCACAGACAAACCATTGATGGTGTGCATCTAAATCCACTTATGCTCTGGCAAGGAAGGTTAGAAGATAGGTAAAGTCGAAGGACTGTCCCTTCCTGACAAAGGGAAGGGGTGAGAAGTCAAATCTTTAGAGCTCCACATTTTACAAAACTGATTAACAGTTTAAAAACTCAAAGTCCAACTGAAGGGAAGGACACTGGGAGATACACCTTCTCCTGGAGATTGTATGAGGCTGCCGTATTCCCACCAGAGACCATCTGTGCATGTACTGCACTCGGATGGACTAGCCACGCAGCCCCAGTGTCAGCATGTCAAAGATGCATGGTCCTTCTATAGCCATTTCTAAGCCAAAAAGAGAGAAAGTTTATAACGACATCCAGATTACAGCGATCCTCACGTTTGGGTTTCTTTTTCTCAGCAATCTCTGAAATCTTCTGCCCTTGTCATAGGAAAGAGACTGGTCCCCCTGAGGCAGTAGATTTTTCATCATCCTTGTTGCCTGAGGCACTGATTAAGTGAAGTACTTAGGCACCTGAGTGACTATAAGCAAATGAGCCATTGCACTGAGTCAGTTAAAGTTAGTCAAGTGCAGAAAAAAGACCTTGCTAAGGGAAAGTTGCTGTGCAGAGCTATCTATCTGTTAACAGGAACACAAGACAAAAAGAACCTGCAGGGTTCTGCACTTTTTTGCACTATTTATTGGGATTTAAAGAGGTCTGTGAAACAGGCCTTGATAACAAATTTTAAACTATTAATTAAGCTTTAAGAATAATTCTCTTTTGTTTTAAAACAATATAAATACAATTATATTAATATAAAACCCCAATATAAATAGTAATATATATTGAACCATGTAAAGATTTGGCCTCCATAAAGTTCCATGATTTAATTTCAGAAGTCAGACATCATTCTCATGCAAGAAGGGGAACACAAACATAATTGTTAAATGTTGTACGAAGTAGACCAAAAGAGTTTTTAAAATTAATGTACAATTTATGTGCTACCTTGCTGTACAGCATACCTTGTTTGGAACAGAAAGTGAGAAAAGTATCACAACAAAACACCGTGGCAGTTCCATCTTGCAGCAACCATCCTCACCTGCAAATGAAATGGTTATTTTATTGAATCAACTAATTTTCTTTAAAAAGATCCCATTAAAGCATATGTTACCTCAGTCTTCAAGAGCTACTTAGGGTGCTGTCTGTGCTGGAGGTACAACTCTGCTTTGCCTTCCTTCTCTTCTTACGCTTCTGAATGAAGTGTCTCCTTGTTGCCACAAGAGATGGATTTCTCAATGAAGCTGAGAGGTATGTGCTGGAAATTTGGTTCTAATAATCTAACGGGGAATACTGATATTTCTAAAAAAAATTAAAAAATCCAGGTAATTTTTACTGCTTGTGTATTGCATGGGATGATCTGCAGTAAAAAGTAATGTGCATTTTCTATATTTGAAACACTGTAATGATACTAATTTTAATTTTTTTAATATACATTTTCCAAAAACTGTGCTCTGCATGCTTTGCCTTTGACTGTTTATGAACACCTTTTGAAGGCTGTAGACCAGTGGATACCTCTTTTAAGTAAAAATCTACTGGCATAAAATGAGGAAAAGTCCAACTTATCATTAAGGTCTCCTGTGTCATCAGATCCATTATACATTAATGAATCCTACAGATAGAACTGAAGAAGGTTGAATTTACATGTACATTGTATATCAGTAATAATAGCAGTAGATACTAAAATTATTGCATGTCCTTAACAGTATCCTGCTGGAAATGATAGCTTCTATGGGAATATAAACCAGATAATTTGTGTCCCCCAAGCAATTTATACCATATGATTTTTTTTATGTTTCTACTACTTTAAATGGAATTAGTGAAGGCAGTATGTTATCCTCAGTCACTATCCACCAAAAGTTACGTTAAAATTGATTAAAGTATTACTAATCTTAAGTACTGTTGACCTATTTTCTTTCAAACCTGTCACACATACCTATAAGATTAAATATACAGTAGGAACAATGCAAGGATACGGGATGAAAGCTTAGACTTCATAACAAAATGTAGCAGCTGGCTGTTTCCAGAAGGGTAACTTTCTGAATGTTCAAGAGTTGTTCATAGGATGCAGTTGTAACATGAGCCCGGACAGTGGAGTTTTTCTTAGGGATTCATATTTCTTTTTCTATCCTCCATATTCTTACTTTGCTCATTGTCCTGTTTTGTATGCTCTTCTGTTTCTTGCCATCTCTCTTTGTGACTACAAGCTGTAACTCCATCTTTGCTTTTAATGGATGCCTGAAGAAACCCTGCTCCACATCTCTTTCCAAAACAACCATGCCGTGGAGCAGGGTTCATGACCACAGTAGGCTGCCAAAATGAAGGAACAACAAAACCAAACCTGACCATAAATATTTTTTCCATCTGTCCATTGATCCATCAATTGCCTCTTCACACCCACTCTCAGACACATGGTAGCTCCTGCAGAGACAGAAAGCATAACCTGCCATTCTCTTATTTCAAGGCAGGCCTCCAAAAGTGCTCCAGAAGCACAAACATTTATGAAACTCTTGCAGTGAGCAACAAACTTTATTTTTTTTTATTTTTTTTTTTTGATAAAAAGAAATGGAGTGAGAGATGGGAGATTTTAAAATATTTTCCACTGCAGCCTATCCTTACAATCCTGAAGTTATGTTTCTTAATGTTTTGGGTTTTAATGTTTCCTGCCAACTTTGTGTACTGTAGATGAAGATGTCTGTTTTATGCATTTCTGAAAACTCAAGACTTTTCAGAGAGGCACCTCTTGGAAGAAGCATCAAAAAATCAGTAGTTAAAATAGAAATTGCAGTTATACTTTTTCCTCATAAATTTCTTAAGAGGTCTGAGGGCACACCCACATATATCTGTAAAATACTATGGATCTTTGGAGAAAGGAATGAGTGAATTTCAGTGTTGACATTTTTATTTCCCTCTCTCCTACATGTGCTAAAAGACAATGTCTTCTCAGCTTCTCTGTCTCATATCAGCATAAGCTAGTTCCCTAGATTTCATAAATTACATCCTCTGCCCTTTCAGCCATAATCTATCAAAACACAAAATAAAATTGCCTGGACAATGGACACCTTTTGGTGGGACTGTAGATGTTGCTCACAGGGCCCTTCAGTCCTGCATGTGAAAATAAAGATCCCACTCCTGTCCCACCACATCCAGAGACTGACACATGCTTTCTTACATTTTCAGCCTGTTACTGAGGTCAGAAATAAAAGCTGGCTTACTTGCCAGCAGAAAAGCAATTTAACAAAAAACTCTTAAAATAAACCATTAGCTTCTGCATGGTCTTTTTGACAGTAACCGCTAGCAACAGGAAAATTATTTTCTGCCTCTTCTGTCAGTAGGTAAGAGGGGTTTTAAAGCAAAATACCGGTAAGTTAATGCCTTGCCAATGCATCAATGACAGAAGTGGAACAGAACAACATCTGATCCTGGTGAGTGTGAAAACAGGCTTAGACTTAACATCCTGTAGGCCAAATCCTTGTGGAATCTATGGCTAGCAATCTTGAAAAATATCCTACAGTATTGCACCAGGCTCCTTAAAATTATTAACCTTTTAATTATTAATTTGCCATCATTCTCTTTATATAAATTCATCAAGATCAAAACCTAGAAATAAATCAAAACATTTAGACTGAATTTTTAAAATAAATTGAAACTTTTCATTCTGCTTCAGAACTGATCAATATTTTTCCCTGACCATATCAAATTTTCCAACACATAGACTAGTCTGCATAGAGTAAAGCTCTCATACCAGCTCAGTGAGTCCTTCCTTGTGGCTATACCGACCAGCCTAACACCATCAAAGAGCAACAGTCACAAAGCTGTATGCTAACTATTATTACACATTTTTTGTGAAACACCTTGAAAAGGTATATTGAGCTATATTATGGAAAGGAGTTTCTGTAACACATTTTGGTGAAACATGATACGTGCTGTCAATATCTCAACTGCAGAAAGATAAATCTTAAAACTATGGATGCAGATATTGGCAGTGTCCTCTAAATTAGCTCAAAACTTCAAATGCTTCCCACAAAATTCTTCCATATATGTACTTCAACTTCATGTATTTACTTGCCATAGCCCAGTGCTGACGGCCTGCAGATCACACTATGTATGTTTTACCTAAACAGTACATGAAAAACATTCCAAATGACTAGTATGAATTACTTCCAGTGAGACAGTAATGTAAAATCAAATACAATTTCTCTTGTGCTGAAAGGACATATATATACTTCTTTTTCTCTCTTACTTTCTTCAACTGTCAATTCAATGAGATGTCGGTTTGACAGGCTATCCAAGCATTGCCAAACACACAAGAAAGTCTGCCTGGGTACCTGGCAGACATGATCATGTGTAGGGTTTTTAGAGCAGGTTGGACAAACATCTGTCAGGAATGACGCAGGCAGACGTGATCCTGCCTTAGGGCAGGGAGCTGGACTAAATTACCTCCTGTGGTCCCTTTCAGACTTTTATTTAATGATTTCACTGCCTTGAGGTAAGGTGACATATTGGGTCTGATCTTTTTGCCTGGAATGTCCAAAAAATTTTACATCGGTTATATACATAACATCATGACTTTCTGGCGACCGCTTCTTTATTCCTCTGTCTTTCTTTTACTAGGGGCTATACACAAGC